>NW_012120376.1:1669322-1683829 GCF_000951035.1 Colobus angolensis palliatus | reverse complement strand
CAGCACATCAAAAAGCTTATCCACCATGATCAAGCGGGCTTCATCCCTGGGATGCAAGGCTAGTTCAACATATGCAAATCAATAAACGTAATCCAGCATATAAACAGAACCAAAGACAAAAACCACATGATTATCTCAATGGATGCAGAAAATGTCTTTGAAAAAATTCAACAGCCCTTCATGCTAAAAACTCTCAATAAATTCGGTATTGATGGAACATATCTCAAAATAATAAGAGCCATTTATGACAAACCCGCAGCAAGTATCATACTGAATGGGCAAAAACTGAAAGCATTCCCTTTGAAAACAGGCACAAGACAGAGATGCCCTCTCTCACCACTCCTATTCAACATAGTGTTGGAAGTTCTGGCCAGGGCAATCAGGCAGGAGAAATAAATAAAGGGTATTCAATTAGGAAAAGAGGAAGTCAAATTGTCCTTGTTTGCAGATGACATGATTGTATATTTAGAAAACCCCATTGTCTCAGCCCAAAATCTCCTTAAGCTGATAAGCAACTTCACAAAGTCTCAGGATACAAAATCAATGTGCAAAAATCACAAGTATTCTTATACACAAATAACAGACAAACAGAGAGTCAAATCATGAGTGAACTCCCATTCACAATTTCTTCAAAGAGAATAAAATACCTAGGAATCCAACTTACAAGGGATGTGAAGGACCTCTTCAAGGAAAACTACAAACCACTGCTCAATGAAATAAAAGAGGACACAAACAAATGGAGGAATATTCCATGCTCATGGATAGGAAGAATCAATATCGTGAAAATGACCATACTGCCCAAGGTAATTTATAGATTCAATGCCATCCCCATCAAGCTACCAAGGACTTTCTTCACAAAATTGGAAAAAGCTACTTTAAAGTTCATATAGAGCTTGCTCAGATTTTTCTGAGAGAGAGCAAATCACACATATTGCCTACCTCTTATCTTTCTATGTGAGATCAAGAAACTCAAGTGTAACATACAGTTTAGACATATAATCCTCAATAGGACCTTCAAGAGGCAGATACCGTTTCTGCCACTGTAGATACAAATTGGGATGCTTCCTGTGTTTGATTCAAACACAAATCTAGCTCTATGAAAGCTAAAAAATAAGAGGCAGACTTCTGTGCCTATCCTCTCATGCTCTGGGAGAATATTTTCTTAGCTAAGAATGAGTCAGTTTGTTTTAATTTGCTGAATGTTTTATATTACATTATACAAATTAATATTCTGCCTTCTCTACATTTCTTTATTAAGTCACTTTTTTTTTTTTTTTTTCTTTTTTCTTTTTGAGACGGAGTCTTGCCCTGTCACCCAAGCTGGAGTGCAGTGGCCGGATCTCAGCTCACTGCAAGCTCCGCCTCCTGGGTTCATGCCATTCTCCTGCCTCAGCCTCCCGAGCAGCTGGGACTACAGGCATCCGCCACCTCGCCCGGCTAGTTTTTTGTAGTTTTTAGTAGAGACGGGGTTTCACCGTGTTAGCCAGGATGGTCTCCATCTCCTGACCTTGTGATCCGCCCGCCTCGGCCTCCCAAAGTGCTGGGATTACAGGCCTGAGCCACCGCGCCCGGCCTTAAGTCACATTTTAAGTGAGTGAATACCATACATCAGCCATGGTCTTGAGTACTGGAAACACAGCAATGAATAAGGGACACAATCTGTTCCTGCCCTCAAAGAGCTTATGTTTCTGAGGAGAAAACAAATAAAAAGCACCCATGGTAATAATTAAGACAATGTTAGATTTTTAAGCTCCTTGAAGAAAATACAGTAGAGTAGAGTAGAGTAGAGTAGAGTAATGTGATTCACAGTAATTTTGTAGGAAGGGAATGCATATTTTTTCAAGTGTCACAGGAAAGTCTCTCTTTGAGGAGATAATCCAAATCATGAGCTGAATAATGAGAAGGAAGTCTCTAATATGAAGATATAAGAAAGGAAGAACAAATATAAGAGCAGCAAATAACAAGGCCATGAAGTACAGGGAAGCGTAATATGTCCCCA
Organism: Colobus angolensis palliatus; assembly: GCF_000951035.1. Classification (NCBI taxonomy): domain Eukaryota; kingdom Metazoa; phylum Chordata; class Mammalia; order Primates; family Cercopithecidae; genus Colobus; species Colobus angolensis. Next base: position 1,681,830 of record NW_012120376.1, on the reverse strand, counting down.
GGGCAGCAAAGATGGCCAGGGTGGCTGGAGACTGGCTAAACAATTGAACGTTTGAGGGAAATGTATCAGAAACATAAGCAAATCATGGAAGGGCCGGTATGCTATAGTAAGGAAGTTGGATTTTATTCTTCCTGCATGGGAAATCTTTGGGTAGAAATAGTAATACCTCATCTATCTATTAGAAGTTTACTCATGCTGCTCTTTAGAGATTGGGATGAAGAAAGCAAGAGTGGAGACCAGTTATGAAGAGGTGTAGGAATCTCTGTGATCAAGGATGAGACTTAGACTAGATAACAACAGCAGAGATGGGGAGAAGTAGCAGTTTGGATATATTTCAATGTAGAGTTGATTTGATTTACCAGTGGGTAGAATGTGGGGTATGAGGGAAAGAAGAATCAAGAATTACCCCTAAGCTTGGACTGAGCAATGAGAAGTTGATGGTTCTGATAGATAGAGAAGGCCTAGGAAAGAGAAATTTGTTGGAAGATGGATGAGGTTAGTATATCTGTACTTCTGTTGGGGCCATGTTAACCTTAAAAGATACCAATGCAGAGATGTAAATCAAGCAACGACATTTATAAAATAAAGCTTAGGGGAGATATTTGGGCTACAGAGATAGTCTTAAGTGATCTAAGCCTACAGATGGTATGCAAAGCCATGGACTGAACAAGATTACCATGGAAAAGGTTTCTACCTACAGAAAAAGAAGAAAAAAGAACAGTCTAAAATCTAGATCTGAAATGGGGAGACAGCAAGAAAACTGATAAGGAGCTGCACAAAAGGTGAAAGGATAAAGTAATGTGTCTGTGAAGGAATGAAGAAATAGAAGACAAAAGAATAAAAGGCTTCAAAAAGGAGAGATTGATCAGCTCTGTAAAATGCTGTTGAAAGGTCCAATTAAAAGAAGAGAAATAATTGTCCATTTAAAAAGTAATACAGTGTAGTGGCCAAGAGTATAGACTCCAAAATCCGAGCACTGAGTTAAAATCTAAGTTCCTCCTAATAACTATTTGATCTTGGTATGTTATCTATTATGCACGGGCAGCTGAGTTTTTTTTCATGTCTAAAAGAGGGATATTAATAGCACAATCTTCATAGAATTAACTGAGGATTAAATGAGTCATGTATCAAGTGTTTAAGACACTGCCTCCCTGTAGCAGGCACTTCTGTGTTAGTTGTTTATACTGCTATTAACATTTGATCTTGGTAAAAATCATGTTAGTGGCATGAAAAAAAAGAAAAACATTATTGAAGTAAGTTTAGTAGAGAAGGAAAGGTAAGGTTGTTATAGTTATAAAAAGTCTTTCAATGAGTTTTTCTGGGAAGGGAGAAAGGAAAGGAAGCAAGAACTGGAATGAAGCATGGGGTTAAGGGAATTTTTTTAAATGGATGCTTTAAAAGCATGCTTTTTTGACAGAGTGATTTAGTAGAGAGGGAAAATGACAACAGAAGGGAGAAAATAGATCATTAACAAAGAATTTTCTTAAGAAAGAAAAGTAAATTGTGATCCAGGGCACCTGGGAGGTTGGCATTAGATTTGTGTGAGGACACAATCCATTTTAACAAGAGGAAAGTGGGATATGTAGGTACACAGTCAGGTAGATGTGAGTGGGTTAGGTGGTGAGAGGATAAGGTAGTTTCTTATCTGATTTCATCTATTTTTCCTATGAAATATGGCAGCCCTTGGAGAAGAAAAAAAAGAGGGTCTGAAATAGATACCTAAGACAGAGGAAAAGTGAATTTACCAGGAAAGAGTGGTAGGAATACCTGACAGGGAGTTAGCTGATGCACACTATAAATTGCAGAGAACACAGCAGAATGGAAGATGGAATGAGATTGCCGAGCAGAGTAGAGATAAATATCTCTGTGATGATAGATTTCTGGGGATGTTTGGACTTCTGAGAGTGATTTAGGGAAACAGGGATGTGAGTCATGATGAGATTACTCCTCTAAATCTGTGAATGGAAGCCACGGAAAGATGATAAGGGCTTCTTCAGATAGTGGCATTAGTAGGCAGATCACTAGGCTGAGATAGCTTCTGGGAGAACGTTATGGTAGCTAGGGCTCTGTTCTCTTCCACAGTCCTATAACAGCCAGGAGCACATGGTAAGTTTCCCCTGATCTCTCCTCTGAGAAAAGAGGCACCTTTCTTGCACAAAGGCTAGTTTCCTTCTTTATTTCAAGGAGATTTTATTGTATGTTGAAAAAGAAAGAAGTGAAAACTCATCTGTTTTCCATTTCCATGCAAAATCAAAATTTGTTTCTACTTTGCCTGACTAAATAAATAAGAGGACAAAGTAACTGTGGAATTCATTAGTCCTGTTGACCAAATATATCTGGTTCTCTCCCTTCTGGACAAAGGTTGTACTGTACTTGTCCATTCCATTTAATTTAGATGTAAGGGCATGACTTGCTTTGTCCAATGAAATGAAAGTTAAAGTAACATGGGCCACTTATGAGGAGAAACTAATAATATCAATTCTATATGGAAGCTTTAAGAGCTACTGTGTAATTCAGCATGTTTCTCCCCACCAGCCAGAGCAATCAATTATGTTCTTAATAGTGGAGGCCACGGCAATCTGAATCCCCAACTGAAAAGACATGGAACAGACTCACCACAGATCATGATGGGCATGCGAGTGAGAAACAAAGCCATGTTGTTACAAGCCTCTAAAATTAGGATGTTGTTTGTTACTGCGACCAACTCAGCCTACTATAACTACAAGGTAGTACTTTCACTGCTTCTCAGATTGTTTAGGAGGGTACACTTTCCAAATGCATTAGTTGGAGAATAAGTCAGTGAAGCATGATATCTCAAAGCCCGAATCATCCTAGCTTATTTGAGCCAATGCAGAGTCAAAATGAAAAAGAAAATATTTAAATATTTATATAATGTGAGGGGTTCTGAGAAATTATCCTACAATGGGATAATGACATGGGTAACATTTGGCATGCCAGAGCTCTGGTGAAGAAAATGTGCCTCTTTCTTCTTGGAAGAGAAAGGAGGTGAAATGATGATCACAGTGCACAATGCAGAGAAGGGAAAGAGAGGTATGCTCTCCTTCAGAGAGCATGATGCTAGATGTTATGAGACTAATAGTAAAGTTGACCAGGAAGGGACAAATGGTAGCCTGATAGATGCAGGGCTCTCCTGCCCTGTGCTTTTTTTTTTTTTTTCCCCACTGCCTATGAATAAAATGTACAAGCATAAGGGTTGACTTTCCTGGTGAGAAACAAGCTTTGTAAAAATCTCTCTCAGCCTTTGTCCTTTTTATTAAAACTGAAGGTGTAAAACTTTTTGTGGGGAAGAGAAGAGAGGTAACCTTTTAAAAATAGAATAGATGATAGATACAGATAGCTAAATATATAAATAAAACAGATGATAGAGAGATAATCTTGTGCTCAAAAACTTTGAAGGCATTGGTAGGAAAAATATCAAATATATATATGCCAGTAAATATGTCAAGTGAAGTGAGATACTTCAAAGAGGGAAATTAGCCTAGCAGGATTTGAACATGAAATATGCATGCATAAGTTTAGTTTTCTTATGTGTCTGCTGTATATCTTAAAGTCTTGCTATGATAACCAACTGCTTGTAGACAAAGAGTAATTTTTCATGGAAACTGCTCAGTATGTGGTATGTGTTTAACAAATGGTAAACAAGCAATTTAAGAAGATAAAAACTAATTCCTGTGGTTTTTCTTTAAAAGGTTAATGAGACGGTAGGAAATTCAAGCAGTTACTAGAATTCTCTACACAGATTCAGACAGAGCTTGTGATAAACTAACCTAATCGAATATTAGTGCTTTCCAAATTAACAAAATAGGCTTCACAGAAGATCAGTTAGCATCATATTAAAATGATGCAAGACCCCCTGGAGAAGATTTAAATGAAAAAGAACAAACAAACAATTTTCTTCCTGTCACAATTCCCAAGTCACACACACAGAAAAAATTCTGATATTTTTCCTCCGTGGATGTGATGCATAAACACAAAGTATTCCCTCCTACTTTTTTTGTGAAATGACAGCAAAGACATATAGAATTCATTAAATTCTCGTGAAATGGAATACAAAGTCTTACCCAGCTCTAAGTGCTGTCTTCCAAGGTTATGGCCCTTATGTCTCATTTCAACAATAGGACCTTTGGCTCTATGGTGTCCCAGAAACATGGCCTTAAGATACTGCCTTTTAAATCATATCTTAGATTTCTAAATATTTTCTGAAGCTATTATGACTGGTATATTTTGGAACAAAGTCCCATAGGCATTTTACCAAAACCTTTGCTTCAAGCTGCTATTTTTATGTTGTGAAACAAACTTATTCATGGAAAAGAAAATCAAATTAAATGACATTTGATTTATATAGGCATAGATTTTTCTAAATTATATATAATAATATTCATTGCATTATATATACATAATATGGTCACATTTGATTGATCACTTGTGAGCCAACCATAAATACATGGGTATGAAATATGGGTTCACAGTAGAATAATATCTATACAAATTATTCACCTTAAATAGTAGTTGCTGGCCATAGCTTAATATGAGCACAAACTTGTATATATTACATTCTATATGTGGAAATAATTTATATACTCCATACACCATTTATGAAATAATGGTAATTGCTGACATTGACTGAATATTTATTGTGTGATGAGCATTATTTCATTTTATCAATGCAATAACCACTGACAAGAAAACTATAGTTACCCCCAATTTACAAGGGACACAGAAATGTTAAGAGACACAGAAACATTAGTTGCCCAAGGTAAGAAACAAAATTAGGGATAAGAATCCAGATAATTTACTTCCAGAAATCATGATCTTGACCATTATCTTATAATGCCTGATATGGTTTAGATCTGTGTTCCCACTCAAATCTTATGCTGAAATGTAATCCCCAATGCTGAAGATGGGGCCTGGTGGGAGGTGATTGGATCACACGGCAGTTCCTAATGGTTTAGCACCATCCCCCAGTCCTGTTCTTGTGAAAGAGATCTGGCTATTTAGAACTATGTAGCGCCTCTCCTCTTGCTCTCTCTTCCTCCTGCTCTGAGCACGTGAGATGTCTCACTCCCCCTTTGCCTTCTACCATGATTGATTTAAGTTTTCTACAGCCTCCCCAGAAGGTTAGCAGGTGGCCAGCATCACGCTTGCTGTATATCCTGTAGAACCCTGAGCCAATTAAACCTCTTTTCCTTATAAATTACCCAGTCTCAGGTATTTCTTTCTAGCAGTGTGAGAACAGACCCGTCTATGCAAGAAAGACCTTTCCATGCCTTCCTGAAGTTCTAAACACATGCACCAGACTCCAATTCCAGATTATGTGGAGGAATGCAGTAAGTGTATCACTGTCCTTACACATAGTGCTTGATAACCTAGCTTGACCTATACTATACTTGAGTAAACTCTAAAGCAAGTTTATTCATTTTCCAAAGAATTGGTTTGTTCACCTCTAAAATGGCCCTCTAGAGTCTTTATGAAGACCAAATGAGATAATGTGTGCGAAGCTGCTTTGAAATTATATATTACTTAAATGTTAATTATCTTTATTTTTACTATTAGTGTAATTAATGAATATCAAAGTAATGCAATATGCATATAAGCTGCAAAGAAGTGGCTCTTAGGGGAAGTTATCTACATTCTATAGACGTTCTAATTTCATTATATATACACACATACACACACACACACACACACACGCATATATATATATAGTTGTGTTGATATGAGATGCCTGTAAAAAAAATCAATCTGACATCAAATCTACAAAAGAGAGCAAATTTAGCATCAAGTTTTGAATTCGTTCCTACTTGGTTTCCTCTACACTAGACTTCAGTTCTTATTTGCATTCTGATTTGTCTCGTTGATTCTGAAATTTTGCTTGTCTCTATGTACTCCTATTTAATAGTTTACCCAGCCTGACTAGCTCCCTGGAGAATCTATATTATACCTTCTAAGCAGAAATAAAGCATCACCTACATGCACCAATAGGCAACTGAAATGCAAGCTAGTTAGTGGATTTAGGTTGCTGTAAATCACTATGACTTGAAAAAACGTGCTGAAACAAAAACTTTCTGAGACAGCTAATTTCTCACTTTAATTCATTAGGATGGGAAAATAGCTCATATTTTTTAGACTTTCATGCTGAAGCAATCTAATTAGAAGAAATAGTAATTTAAATAGCTCAATGAAATTTCAAAAGTTCTCCTAATTTATGAAGTCAGGACAATCAGGGAGGAAACAACCAAGTGCCTATGACATGTTTACAAATTCTGTTTTTTAAAACTGTTCCACTTTTATATGTAAAAAAGAAAATGAAATTTTGAGGTGGGAAAAGATTGCCACTAAGGAAAGGATAATAACCATAAAATTTCAATTTAACAGTACAGTCTCCATTAACAAAAGCAAATTCTCAACCAGAGAATGACCCCCAGTCTCTTTTAAGAGAAAGCAACAAAACAAAGGAAGATTAACTCATGTGATAATGCTTAGATTCTTTGCCCCTCACCTCAATCATGAGTATCTTCCCACCCACATTTTAAATGACAGCTGATGTTAAGAAAGGTGAATCTAAAGGAATAAGTGGTCCCTTTATAAACTGTCCAGCAACTTCTGCGTGTAAGGCCTGCTCTGGAAAAGAGGTACTGGACCACTCAACTCCATCTCTTCATAAATTTAAAGTAAAAGCTGCAGAATAGACACATGGAAATTGACACATGAGTCAAAAGTATATCTGGTATCAGCAGTCAAGTAACCCATGGAAAGCTTTGCGCATGCCTCATGGTGAAGAGGGGTGGCACTCAGAGGAAGCAATCAGGAAAGGGAACCAGGCACAGCAGCAAAGAGAGGTCAGAGAGAAGAGAGTAGGTGGTCCATGAGCTGCCTTGGTGTATGCCCTTCTGCAGATTTTCCTGAATTTTTTTTGTGAATTCCTGAAAACATTTTCTAGAGTAGGTTTCAATTGGTCCCCTTTCTCTACCTGAGGTAACTTGATGATAACTCTGGTCCTTGATCCAAAACTGTGCTGACTAAATGATTTCTTTGTTTAAATTAAAGTTATAATTAACAAAAGTTCATTATCAGCCAGAAGTATTCTCCACCTTCATTTTTAAGAGGAAAAAGACAAATTCCTACCTTCTAAGTAGGATCCAGGAAACATAATCTAACAGTCACACTTCCCACATTTACCTCATACTAAAAACTGATACTTCAAATGATGACCCTAAGTCCATTTACAATTACAATAAAGGAGAAATGGTCCATTTTAGATTAGATGATTGATAGATAGATAGATAGATAGATGATAGATAATAGATTTTTTAATGGCAACGTTTGAAAAGAAAATTTTCTGATTAATCTTAAATTATACAAAACTATAAAGAAATAGAATATCCCCAATTCCCAAGCATTATAGGAATCACATTGTTCTTTTATGATTAACAATATTCCTATAAGCTTTCCTATTAAGGCGTGTAGTGCAGACCAAGTGCTTTCTGAGAGAATGACACAATGGGGAGAAAGAGTGTTGAAAAGACAGAATGAAGATTGGAGCTCTCGTATGTAGTTGTTCGTCCCTGAAGAGTGTGACTTGGAGTAAGGCATTTAGGTCTCTGGATCTCTTTCCTTATCTGCAAAATGAAGAAATCAGACTAGTTTTAGAGTTACTTTGACTTAGAGGTTTTCCCAATTCAAAAATTTAATGAATTTTTTAAATGATCAGATTTCATTCAAATGAAGACAATCTTTTAAACCTTTCAGAAAATGAAAATCTAAATATTACAGATTTTTTAATTCCTTCAAACTAAAACAAATTAACTTCATTTAGTCCCTAAACTTAGTGAGAAACTAAGGAGTTTATGACATTTGTAGTTTAGATATATTTCTTATCTGTATGAGGTTACAAGTCTTTTTTTTTTTTTTTTTTTTTTTTTGAGACGGAGTCTCGCTCTGTTACCCAGGCTGGAGTGCAGTGGCCAGATCTCAGCTCACGGCAAGCTCCGCCTCCCGGGTTTATGCCATTCTCCTGCCTCAGCCTCCCGAGTAGCTGGGACTACAGGCGCCCGCCACGTCACCCGGCTAGTTTTTTGTATTTTTTAGTAGAGACGGGGTTTCACCGTGTTAGCCAGGATGGTCTCGATCTCCTGACCTCGTGATCCGCCCGTCTCGGCCTCCCAAAGTGCTGGGATTACAGGCTTGAGCCACCACCCCTGGCCGAGGTTACAAGTCTTAACTGCACAGTATAATATTCACTATAAAGTCAATCAGCACCCACATTCCTTTACGTATAAAACAGCTTGATAATGGTCAATTCCACAAGAGAGAACAAGTTCAAATAGTAATATAGGACAGTGGATTGGCTGAGGATTCTGAAGTCAGATGGTCTAGGTTCAAGTCCCAGCTTTAGAAGAAAGTGCTTTCCTATGCATCAAACCTTTACCTTTCCTCCTGACTTCACAGCTAGGCTGTTTTCCAGTCTTCCTTGCAGTCAGGTATAGGCAGTGACACAAAGAATGTGGCCAGAAGTAAGTTACGCTTTTTCAAGTCCAGGCTTATAAAAACCTCCCACTCCACCATCCACTCTCTCTCTTCTCCTTTCAGGTAGAGGTTAGTGCCAGGAGTGACCTTGGAAAACATGTGTAGAAGATGACAGAGCTACCACAAACCTGAGTCTCTGAATGACTACGTAGAGGAAGGACCCACCTCCTACTACCAACTGGGTTTCACATAAGCAAGAAATAAGTTTAGGCTTTGTTAAGCCTAATGTAATCACAGGCTAGGTTAAGCCAATGATTTTGATGCATACCTGTTACAGTAGTAAGCCTTAACTTAACTAATATGTAATGATATTCCTAGTAATGGACCTAGGAAGCAGTTGGGTGCAGCTCAAGTGCTTCATAAGGGAAATGACATAGGAAGTAGAAAGAGCAGAGAACAGAAATATGTAATTTGAGAAAATTATTTTATCTCTCTAAGCATCAGCTACTCACAGGTAAAATAGGAATTATGATATTACCTACCATTAAGTGCTGTAATGAGGGTTAATTGAGCTAACCTTCATAAAGACGCTTAAACTTAGTGTTAGCTATAATTATTATGGAGGGTAATAACATCTAAATCAGACCCTTGAATATATTTATGTAATGCAGATATCTAAGAATCATAGTTTTTATCTTTGAGACTGAAAAATAAAGTCCAAATTTGCCATTTTGTAAAAAGGGAACTGGTGACGAGAAAACATGATCCTAATTCTACATCATAGAGCTAGAGAGAAGATAGCTAACTAGAACTCACTTCTCTTAATTTCTAGTTAGTTCAATGTCACTTGCATTACCTCCTCCACCCCTCATTTCTTTGATCACCAAATTCCTGTAAGTCTACCTTTTGTACACCCTTTTGATTTTCCTTTCTTCCCTACAACTTCACTTCTACTGATGTAGCTTAGGCATCCTTAACATTTCTTTCCTGCAAAACCACAAGAGCCCATGACTTATTTCCCTACTTCTAGCTTACTTCCCTATACACACATAAACACACACATACTACCATGGAAGATCCTTCTAAAAGTAATTCTGCAATATAGAATAATTTGTGGCTCTTCATTTTTTATACAAGAATTCAAACTCCAGGCATTGCAAAAGTATCCTTCCATCAGCCTACATCTGTCTTCTCCAGCCTCACTTTCCTGTGCGTGTGTTACATCCTACACTGAAGACACATAAACTACTATCAGACTCTTACACCAAGCATACCTTCACATCTCTTTGTCTTTGCCCAGTCCATCTCCCTGCTTCTTGAATCCTTGCCCTCTTTTAATCTTTCAAGATTTAGAGCATCCCCTACTCTATGAAGCTGTCAATTAACCTGTTAGGCAGACTGAACCATTCCCTGCTCTGATTAACAATTTCTTACTTACCTCTGTAACACCTGTAATAGTCTTTAGTATTTACTTTTTATATCTGTTTCCCCTACAACATTTTGAGGACCAAATTCATGACTTTTAATCTGTGAATACCCAGCTTGAGGCACAGTTTGAGAGCCATAATAGAAAATTAAAATAATTGAAGAATAAATGAATAAATAAAAGGTTTACTACAAGAGTTCTCAAAAGAAAGAAATAAAAACTGTAAATTTAACATTTTTTTTCCAGTCCAGGCTTAGATAAACTTATTGGAAATTGTAAAAACATTTGACATTGTCTCTTTGTGAATATGTGTGTATGTGTGCTTAACATTTTTCCTAAAGGAGAGCCAAATACAGTTTTAGGAGAGCTAAACCCTGGATGGGGAGGCCAGAAGCTCTGGCTTCCAGAACCTGCACTGACACAAACTGATGGTTTCATCTTTGACAAATCAGTTAATCCCACTAAGTCACAATTTATCATCTGTGGGATAAAGTTGGTCATACATGATGGTAAGGCATTTAATATTGTAGTAAAGAAAAAAGTGACATCAGCTAAAAGCATGTTTATATTGTTATACTATAGAAGAAACTTCCAGCATAATCAAGGAAAGCCTGCTCATCAGAGAAGCAATGTGGCATTGGACTCTGACCCAGGCTATCTTGACTTGGTCCTAACTGGTCAGGAATACTATTTCAGAAAGCACTTTACTTATTTGGACTTTAGTTTCCTCAACTATAAAATTAGAAGAATCTCTAGATTTCTTTCCAGCTCCAAAAATGTGTTGTCCAGTGTGATATCTAAAAAAATTTAGATGAAGAGAGGCATTAAGTCATTTAATGTTAAGAAGTGACTATTCCCTGTGAGGATGAACTTTTACTGTTTCCTGTATCTAATTTTGCAGGTGTATAATTCCATACCCTTCTGTATGCTAAGAGGTTTTTTTTCACATATGTGATATTCTTTGAAGCCAGCAAGAGACCTACAAACAGAGGAAATCAGTATTATTTAAGAATGAACAAAATCTTTGCCTTCCAACTACAATCCAACAAAATCTTTTCTCACACATGGAAGGTTTGCTTTGTTCCCAGTGATTGACATGAAAAGCAAATTTAGGTTATCTTTTCTCTACACTTCAGCAATTTCAGTAAGGAACATCCAGGTTCTGAGTGTCACTCTAGATTAAAAGGATATAAATCCTTAGTCAAATTATTAAAGAGCACTAGGATGAAGCCTTCTTTTAGTTTTTAGAAAAAAATGCTAATAACTCCTTGAAAACTTATATTCTGAACTACCTACCCATTCACTAGCAATTTTACACTGTCATCTCAACTAAGCTTTGGTTGTTGTTGACATCTTCTGAAAATATCCTCTTAAAAATGACTTTAAAATTCACTTATGATGTGAAATTCAAATTAAAATAGGGAAGCAGTAAAATGTATTAGGAGAATCACTTGTCAGCAAGTCAAGAAACCTGTGCTTTCATTTGTATTTCACTACTAACCGTGAGATCACTGCCTAGTCATTCACGCATTGAAGATTCCCTCAACAGGCATTGTGCTATCTCCTGGAAATCCAAACCATCTCTACTTTTAAAAAACCGAGAAAACAGTAGAGAGAGAGAACCAGGCACACAAAAACTAAAATAAATTGTCCATGAAAGAAAGAATACATAAGCTGAACTTCATTAATAGTAAAATTGAAAATTTCTGCTCTGCAAAAGACACTGTCAATTAAAAAAACGGTGAAGAGTAGGTAGGACTAATAGTAGGCAGGACTAGGCAGCTCCCACTCGGATGGACAGAGCCGCTTGTGGAGACTCACACTGTGAACTTTTGCTCCAAGAACTACCACAGGGACATACCAGGAAAGCTGAGAGAATCCACAGACCCTTTGAAAAAAGTGGCTTGCCGCTGCAGGTTTCATGAGACAGCCAAAAACTGTGAGTAACCAAAGTGTGAGGGGGAAGGTCCACCTCCAAACATCCTCACTGGTGAATCTGAAGGTCCAGATCACGGGAGAAGGATTTGACCTTACCTGGAGCTGAGAAGAATTTAGAGAGGAAAGTGAAATATAAGAGTAGAGGAAGCAGCTAGAAGAGGGCTGTGGGCACTCTCGGTCCCCAGGGAAGGCATTCCTGATTTTGTCTCACAGGGGTCCTTGGGGAGGTCTGCCAGTGGAATTGGGGAAAGACCACAAGGAGAAGGAAACTTCCAGCTGAACTTTGTAACAATTTTGACTGAACATGATGTTTCCTAGACAGAATTCGGGGGAGGGGGCAAACAGGGAGTGCACATATAAGCAGAGAAATTGCAGCAGATGGGGAGATGTGAAACCTCAAAGCCCTGCTTGCTTTCTCAGCAGGGAGGCTTGTATCTTGGGGCACCTTCTTACCCCTGTTCATTGGCTGCCTTGAAATAAACTCTGTGCTGTTGGTGGGGCATGGTGGGAGTGAAATTGTTCTTCAGGCTGCCTGGAAGCTGGTTGAGGCTGGTCACTGCCAGCTTTCCTCCACTTTCCTCCTTCCTTGGTATGAAGCAGCAGAGGCAGCCATAATTCCCCTGGGAACATAACTCCATCAGCCTGAGAACTATTCCC
>NW_012120376.1:1664627-1665297 GCF_000951035.1 Colobus angolensis palliatus | reverse complement strand
AGGTCAATTATTAAGCTACTCAAGGAGGCACCACAGAAAGGTGAATATCAACTTTAAAAAATCAAAAAAAATTAGATCCTGGAAGCAAGATGGCCGAATAGGAACAGCTCCAGTCTCCAGCTCCCAGTGCGAGCAACACAGAAGACCGGTGATTTCTGCATTTTCAACTGAGGTACTGGGTTTATCTCACTAGGGAATGCCGAACAATCAGTGCTGGTCAGCTGTTGCAGCCCGACCAGCTAGACCTGAAGCTGGGCGAGGCATCGCCTCACCTGGGAAGCGCAAGGGGGAAGGGAATCCCTTTTCCTAGCCAGGGCAACTGAGACACACAACACCTGAAAAATCGGGTAACTCCCACCCCAATTCTGTGCTTTACCAAGGGTCTTAGCAAACGGGCACACCAGGAGATTATATCCCACACCTGGCTGGGAGGGTCCCACGCCCACCCACAGAGCCTCCCTCATTGCTAGCACAGCAGTCTGTGATCTAACTGCAAGGCAGCAGCAAGGCTGGGGGAGGGGCGCTTGCCATTGCTGAGGCTTAAGTAGGTAAACAAAGCCGCTGGGAAGCCAAACTGGGTGCAGCTCACAGCAGCTCAAGGAGCCCTGCCTGTCTCTGTAGACTCCACCTCTGGGGACAGGGCACAGCTAAATAACAACAACAGCAACAA
>NW_012120376.1:1648459-1661668 GCF_000951035.1 Colobus angolensis palliatus | reverse complement strand
ATACACCATGGAATACTATGCAGTCATAAAAAAGGATGAGATCATGTCCTTTGTAGGGACATGGATGCAGCTGGAAACCATCATTCTGAGCAAACTATCACAAGAACAGAAAACCAAACATCTCATGTTCTCATTCATAGGTGTGAATTGAACAATGAGAACTTTTGGACACAGGAAGGGAAACATCACACACCAGGGCCTGTTTTTCGTGGGGTCAAGGGAGGGAGGAGGGATAGCATTAGGAGATATACCTAAGGTAAATGACGAGTTAATAGGTGCAGCACACCAACAGGGCACTCTTATACATATGTAACAAACCTGCACGTTGTGCACACGTACCCTAGAACTTAAAGTATAATTAAAAACAAAAAAGGAGCCAAACCATTTAGCAAATACATCACGAGAAAATATATGTAGGTGGCAAATAAGCCTGTGAAAAGATGCTTCAAATCATATGTCATCAGATAAATGCAAACTGAAATGAGATATCTCTATACACCTCTTAACAATGGCCAAAATTCAGTATATCAAATTTTGGCAAGGATGTGGAGCAACAAGGACTCTCATTGATTGCTAGTGGGGAATGTAAAATGGTACAGCCCCTCTGTAAGACAATATGGTAGTTTCATACAAAATTAAAGATACTCTTAACATATAATCCAGCAATATTTCTCTTTGATACTTACCCAAACGGGTTGAAAACTTATCTTCACCCAAGTACCTGCACATGGATGTTTATAGCAGCTTAATTGCCAAGGCTTGGAAGCAAAGAAGATATCCTTCAATAGATGACTAGATAAACTGTGGTACATACAGACAATGGAATATTATTCAAGCTAAATAAATGAGCTATCAAGCCATGAAAAGACATGGAGAAAACTTAAATGTATGTTACTAAGTGAAAGAAGCCCAATCTGAAAAGGTTACATATTGTGTGATTCCAACCATATGCTTTTCTGGAAAAGGAGAAACTATGAAGATCAGTGATTGTCAGGGGGTAGGGGAAAGGGAGGGATGAATAAGCAGAACACAGGATTTTTAGGGCAGTGAAAATAGTCTATGCGACACTATAATAGTGGATACATATCATTGTACATTTGCCTAAATCCATAGAATGTACAAAACCAACAACTAATCCTAATGTAAGCTATTAAATTGGTGTGATGATGTGTGAATGTAGAAGTACGCAGAAAGTCTCTGTACCTTCCTTTCAGTTTTGTTGTGAGCCTAAAACTACTCTTAAAAAAATGAAGTCTCCCTTTGGCAGGAACTTCCATATTCCAATAATATGCCAAAACGACAAACATCAACGTAAAGAGGAGAGACACCTGATATGTTTCCTAGGCCTTTTAGAAAACATGGAGTTGTTCCTTTGACCATGTACCTGGGAATCTATAAGAAAGGTGACATTGTAGACATAAGGGAATGGGTATGTTCAAAAAGAAATGTCCCACTAATGCTACTATGGCAAAACTGGAAGAGTCTACAATGTTACCTAGCATGCTGTTGGCATTATTGTAAACAGACAATTTAAGGGCAAGATTCTTGCCAAAAGAATTAACGTGTATATTGAGAATATTAAGCAGTTTAAGAGCTGAAATAGCTTCCTGAAACATGTGAAGGAAAATGACTAGAGAAAGAAGGAAACCAAAGAGAAAGAAAGGTACCTAGGTCCAGTTGAAGCATCATCCTGCTCCATCTGCAGAAACACAGTTTGTGAGAACCAACGGAAAGGACCCTGAGCTGCTGAAACCCTTCCTATGAATTCATGCATAATAGGTGTTAAAAAAAAAAAAAAAAGCCTCTGGGCTGCATAAAAATCAACTAACATAAAGTGATTAAGAAGCCATGATGAAAATAGTCATAGCCACAGACTATACTAAGATAAAGAAAGAAGGAGGGATCAGGTCTCCTCAGTGACAGACAGGCATGAGAATGGGGATTAGGAAAGAATTCATAATGATGCTTAATCTAAAGTTTGTGAGATGCCTGAAAGCTAGTCAAGTCATATCAGAAACAGTGGCCTCATTTAGTTTTCTGATCTAAACTAGATGATATCTAAGCTCCTTTCTGGTTCTATATTTCTATGTTTATTTTTAATAAACATACAGAAAGATATTTATATATTTCTGTTTTGTTTACATGTGGATATGTTTAACCATCGTATGTATAGTATCTAAAACCCGACATTGAAATATCTCTAATATAAATTTTTCTAAAGAATAAGGAATATCTCTTAAATATTCTTTAACTTCTCAGTGTTAATCTTGGCCATAATTATAAGCATTCGGTCCTGGAGTGTGTTGGAAGTGTAGCTTTATGCAGGGGAAAAAACATAAGACATAGTGTGAAATGTAGTTAGTAAGTGGATACTGTGCAAGTGGCATTCCAGGAATTAATTTGCTTGAAAAGATCCCTGGTGTTCATTTGTTCTTTTGGTAATTTGCCTTTTTCTCCTGAAAGTGAACACACAGAGTAACATGCCCTCCTGGGCCAGGTAAAATGGCCAGCATCCAGCAAAACCAATTAATGAATCAAAGACTGAGGCAGTCTTCTGGGGGGAAGCAGCAGAGCAACTAGTGGTTACAACAGGAAATCAGACAGATACCAGCTGTGTGGCTTTGAGCAAGGTACTTACATGTTAAGCTTCAGTTTCCTCATCTGCAAATCAAGAACAATGATCCTGCTTTGCAGTATTATCGAGAGGATTAAACAAGATAAGGTAGGGAAAGTTCTTAACACAGTTTCTGGCATGTGGACAGTACTCAGTGATTACTGGCTATTGTTATTATTATCATTATTACAAATTCAGGGAGACTCCAATTATCCTTGTGAGAGCAATCTTCAGGATAATAGGTACAATAGATGGCCAATGGTTTTAAGTAAAATTAACTTACGGATCTAGTCCTCAGCAAGTTACCTTTTTTTATCTAAGAGTCAATAGAACATATAAATAGGGGTATAGTAATTGAGAACATAGATGCTAGAATCAGACTACTTGCACTCAAATTTTAGCTCTACCACTTAACTTGCTGGGTAACCTTTGCCAAGGTTGCTTAACCTCTCGATGCTTAATTTTCTCACTTGTAAAATGAGAAAAATCAGAGAACAATATCTCGTAACCTTGTTATAAGAATTTATTTAATACATATAAAGCACCTGCCACTGTATCTTGGTTCAGTAAGTACTCTGTAAATGTTTGCTCTTGATAGAAATAACGTGATAGAAATAACTCCCTCTCCCTGTGGAGAGGGAGGAGGTAGTGTCATCAATGACCCCATGACAGAGAAAGGGTGAGGTTGGTGGTAACTTCTTACCTTGGTAGTAGCAGCATTCTCATAAATACCTCCCGAGAAAAAGGGATAACTGGGAGTTCATTCTTTAGAGTCAGATAGACCAGAACAGGAAATCTTTCCTATTGTGCATGACCTTGCTCAAGTTATTTCACTACAAAGTCTCAGGTGGCTCAGTCATAAAAAGGGAATAGCAGTATCTACTTCACAAAAGTGTTCTAAGGATGAAATGAGATCCTGAATGTAAAGTGGTTCCCTCTTTACTTTTGGAGATTGTTGCAAGGGTTCACCCTAAGGATTAACTGGATTCAAAGCTCATTCCTTGACTACTGTCCTGCATTATCTCTCGAGCTTCAGGGGCGAGGAATCTGCTAAGAAAAACTTTCAAACTGTTCTGCTACCACCCACCCCCCTCCCAACTCTTGAGCTTATTACTTCATTATATCCATCTGGCTTCTCACCTGGGACTCAGTGAGAGTTCTAGTGACTCCCTGTGAACATCTACTACTGACAAAGGCTTGCCGCCAGTCATGATGCTGCCTTTCAGATTCCATACCACACCTCCCTCTCACCCTAGCTCTCATGCTCATTCCCTCTCCCTCTCATGCACGACTTTACTCGTCACTCATTTACTATTGATTAGATGCCCATGGTAGGCTAGACAAAGGAAAGACAAATGTCCTGCCCTCAGGGAAAAGACAAACACTGAACAAATTATGACATAGCTGTACAGGAGACTGATTCAGGAAACAAGCTATGGAGATATGTCGACCTGGGTTTGAGCTCCAGCTCTCTCACTTGTTAGCTGTGCTCTTGAACAAATTATGTAATTCCTGTAAACTTTGATTTCTTCTTTTGATAAATGTGAATACCAATGTTCACTTTTAACTTGAAAATACCTGCCCTCCGTCACCATCTAGCCCCCATCTGCTTCTGGGAATGTGCTCTAGAACAAGAAAGAAAAACAAATTACTTTACCAGTTATCCTTTGCTTACAGAGACTAGTGGGAAAGGATGCCTTGCTTAAAACGTGCCCTGTTGAAAAGGCAAAGTAAAAACAAGTTATGTTTTCAAAGCTTTGGTCAATCTTTCTGTAAATAAAAAGTCACCACTAAATCTCTGTTTCTGAAAACATAAGGCAATGAGCCCCACTGGAAAACAAGCCACATTTATCATCAATGTAAAGCTCTGTGTTCACTGTGGGCAGGTATTTTTTCATATTATGTTGTATTTAAAGAAATATTTTTCTTCTTAAATTATGCTTAAAAGATAGTCTGAGAACTACATTTTTTCTTTAGAGGTAGTGATATGTGTGTGTGAGAGAGACAGAGAATCCAAAGAGAGTTTAATCCAATAATTGCACCTCTGAAAGCTAAGTAGAATGAGGAGGTAAACCTGCACTATGCACTGGTAGAAACCCCTCAGAAAGAATCAGAACTTGAAGTGGCAAAGCTAAAGTGACCCTATAATTTATCATCCAAATCAAAACCCATTTGAGAGAAAAGGGGCATGCTATTAATAATTATTCTGGAAAAACAGGTGTTAACTAGAGCTACCTGAGTCCAAATTTTAACATATTATACAATCACCACAGCCTATGCTCACCCTGAAGTGTTCTGCTAAAGCCTACCTTTACTAACTATGATCCTATTCTAAGCCAAATACCCAGGTTTTTGAAAGTGTGCTGCAATAAATTATTATGTTCTATGAACTCTCCTAGTGGAGATAAATCATAGAAAAGACTAAAATCAATTGGTAGGGAGCAGATTTTCCTATGTGGGAATAAAGATTTTCTACTATGAACAATCAGTGACATTCTCTTTCTCTGAAAAGCTGCGATAGTATATGCTGGGCAGGGCTTGAGACTTGCCCAGGTATGCTGCAGGTGGCCACTTGCCCTCACTCTCAGAAAGCAAAATTGTTGAATCTATAGTATCTTTTAACTGGATCTGCTCTTTTCCCTTTTTATGACTATAAATATTAATCCCCAATATAATATCTCTATTAATGAAGAGACTGCAGCCAGATGCCATAGTGATTTCAGGCAAAACTTTCTAACCAGAAGTGTAAGTCATATTGGGCTTAGAGGTGTGTTTGAGGACATCAGATAACAAGAGCTATAATAGTAAATATGAAAATCATTAAATGCAAATGAAAACAATGTCAAATATCCCAGAAGATAATATATATGATTCCAAGCCACATGACATATGGAAGAGAGGGCAGGAAGCAGAATAAAATCAGGAACGAGAGCACACAGGTAGTGAAGCAGGATAAATGCCAACAGGCGCACATGTGCTATGACAGGACACATATCATATGCGGAAGAAATTAATAGTGCAAGGACACCAAGTCAACTTCAATCAAATCAGTAAGAACCAGAAACCTTGCGGTTCTTTAGCAGAGTAGGAGGTACAAATAGAAAGAAGAGAAGTGTGGAAGGCAGGTGACCAAGAAGACCTTAACATTCCCCTCTGCCTGGCTTCACTTTGTACAGATTTTTTCTGACTCTAGGCCACTGACATCTCCTTTCATAGAGCATTCATTTTAGAAAACTTGTAAATTCTTTATTTGCCCCTTCGTATTAATCTAAATCTTCTCCCAGTCTCTTACCAGTTTTACAAGCCATGCATATCTTTCTCAAGGGCCCTGAAGCCATCCCTTTGAAATTTAATCATCAAGAAAGACAAGGCCCTGTTTCTGTCTCTGTAGGAGGGTTGGAGCCCAACTTTTATAAACATTGATTAGCAAATACAGATGGCCCAGTCACATTCACCAATCTCCCTGCTAAAGTCCTTCAGTACTTTCTCACTTGCTCCTTCCGGTGTTTAAAAATTCTCCTGTTCTTTATGTCACCAGAGTTGAGTTCAGTCTCTCTCCCCTGTGGCAACAGTCTTCACCTATATTGCAACAGTCTTAAATAAAGTCTTCCTTGCCATTTTTAACAAGTTTCCAGTGCAATTTTTCTTTGTAGGGACTGGTTGTAGATCAACTGCTTGGACAGCTCAAAACATCGTAAAGTCTAAATCAAATTTGCTTGAGTCACATAACTGTAATTTCAGAAGCTCCTGAGAGCTTCCTCCCATCTAACTATCCAAAAACAATCTCTCACCAGCTTGCAGAGGAAATAAAGTTTTTCTAAAACGGAAAAAGCCTCTCCCACAATCAGAGATGAAAGACAGGTTGAGGTAAAGCTCCAGTGTGAAGGCATCTCAGTGACAGCATAATCAGTCAATCAGTAGGTATAAATGGATCATTATAAGATCCCTTCCTATTTGGATTGGGGAGCAGGAAGCCTGAGGATAGAAAGGCCAGGAGGGGGAAGGTGGAGGAGGATAAAAGGCAGGCAAATGAGGATATAGATGAATTTCACAGGATTTACCACTTTGCCTAAATTCTGCCTCATCTATCTCCAACTGGGCTAAGATAAAAAGTAGTTGAATCTGAGGTATGTTTGACATGCAGCTGCAAACACAGGAAGCATACTTGACTTGATTGTTGAAGATGTTCAAGGTTTGTTTTATTTAACACATTTTACTTCTTGTAAAGCAGCTTAGACTTTAGCATATCACCACACTTGAAATCTGACATTGCTTTTCCATTTTGCTTTCTATAATACACATTCCATTTTCCTTTCTATAATATGCATAAAATTAGTGTGTGAATGTGTGTTTGTGTGTGTATGTGTGTGCACCATGGCCTCAGGCAAAGCAAAAGACTAACAATCCCTCATGAAAAACAAAGCCCACAGTGACAAGGATGTTAGAAATACGCAATAAAAATATGTCTTAAAGTTTTTAATGAATCTTATAGAAAAAAGATTATAATGCAATTATAAACTGGTACTAAAAAATCAAGAGATTTTACTAAATAACACATAACCAACAACATAAGTCAAAATAACAACAATTACAATTAAGAATCAAAAAAGCAGTAATTTTTACTTTTGTTTAGGGATGGTTGCAAGGGGGAAAAAGTAAAAATTGAAATGTATGAGATTTCATGTCATTCACCAATGAGTAAAATTCACAAAACTCTTTTACATGTTTGAATTTTTTTCTTGTGACTTCTGATCTCAGAGTCTCCATTAAAAAACAGTGGAATGTGGGATTAGGAGGAATGGTGGAATACATGGCTACTAAAGATGTATATATTCCCATGAAACTATTTGATCCCAAAAGTATAAAGTATAAACGAAATTCTAATGTCCCCCAACCATCTAAATGGGCCCCTCCTCACAGCTGAGCATTCCAAAATTAACCTCAAAAATGAGTTCAGGCCATGATAAGAAGTGGGGAGCCAAACATGGCTCATTATACCCACCTCTCTTTGGAATTACTGATAGAGACTATGTTTCATAAGAAATATTTACAATCTATTCTCTTTGAAGCCTGCTACTTGGAGGCTTCCTACGTGATAAAATCTTGGTCCCACAACCCCTTATTGTAACCCAGGCATTCCTTTCTTTAATTCTTTCAACCAATTCCATTCAGAAAATCTTTGAATCTGCCTATGACTTCCAGTTGTGCCTCCTTTCTGGACTGAACCAAAGTTCATCTTACATGTATTAATTGATGTCTTTCGTCTCCCCAAAACGTTTTTTACACATGTTATACAAAACCAAGCTGCACCCTGTCCCCTGTGGACTTATGTTCTCAGGATCTTAAGGGCCATGTCACGAGCCATTGTTCACTCATAATTGTTTCAGAATAAATCTCTTCAAATATTTTACAGAGTTTGACTCTTTTCATTGACAAAGGTTAAATTGTAGGCCTCAAAAAATAAATTTACATGGATTTTTTCAATCCTTTTGTTAGTTTACCAGGTTTCAAGTTCCTTCCTAATCCAGGCACTATTTAGGAGAAGTTTTAACTAAAGTTGACATTATAGGTAATGCAGTATTTATAAGCTAAGGTGAAGCAGATATAATTATTTTCTGCTTTGTTAAAATATTTAGTAAAGACTTTAAAGCTGTTTCCCCTAGGAAAATTCCAAAAAGCACATTAATTTCCTAATCATAAAGAGCACAACTGACATTTATCATTTTTTTCCAAGAGGTTCCAAAATTTAATCTTAAAGCTTGAGGAAAACATGTATTCTTGGAAAATTTATGCTAACACACTTTACATATTTAGTTTTCAACATACTTTTACATCAAAGGGTCAATAGGTTGTTTGAAAACTAGCTACATAAAATACTGCTAACAGATAATTAACTACCTGATGGACAGCCCCAGGCAAGGAAGTTTTAAGTGCTTGGAGACCACAGAAGATCAATCAGAAATAGAAAAAAACAAAGCTATAAAGGAATATTGCAAGGAATATAAAAATTAGTATTCATTTTACATAGAATTGTTGAATAATGCTTCCTTGTTTTGGTTAAGAAAACTTCGTAGGAATAGACTTTGACTTCATATGTCTAATTATACATGACAGAATCAACTTTATTTCTGGTAATAAAATTAAGAGCTTATGACAATTTCTCTTCTTTGCCACTCATGTACTTAGGCAGTTATCAAACTGTATTGTAAGAATTGGTTTCCTCTACTAGGACAGGAATTTCTTGAATTTGGCACAGAGTAGCTGTTCAACACGTGTTTATCGAATTGAAATTAATGAATTCTACAGATATGGCAGATAGGAAGCTAACAAAGTATTCTTATTTCTTATCCCAGACACAATGTTACTTCTTTATTAATAGAAAAGTACCTCAGAAAAGAAAAGCGAGCAAGAAAACCTGCACTTTAAACAGTTGAGGCAACGGGCAGTAAGTATTTAAAATTATTTTAAATTGAACTCATTGAGACTCTTACATTCTAAGAAAAAATCAACAACTCTACTGCAAACTATAGAAGTCGGTGCCCTATGTTGATATTCGTTGAGAAAATTTAATTCTACTAAGAAGGAAAAGCAGCATGTCCTTCAAATATTTACGTAGCTTAACCTTCCATTTCAAGGCTTTTACTAATAGTTTATTTAGTCGGAAAAGATAAATACATTGATATTTTTACTTAATAAACTCAGCACAATCAACATCAGATGATGTATAAGTGGAAGATTAAATAGAAATCGGAGGCATAAAAACAGCATGGCTACTTTATGAAAATAGCATAACCTATATTTGGTCCCCCAGGTTTGGGGAGCTATGTTTTCTCCTGTGAGACTGAAGCCATCTCTGGAAAACGGAGGGGAAATAGTGGAGGAAGAGAGGACACAATCTAATTATTTCGGATAGTTAGAAATAAGACCTCTCTTTACAAAAAGATAGGGAGCTAAATAAGGAGAGAGGGTTGAGTGAGAGACCCAGGAGACTGCCTCCCACTTTAAATCATTTGAAGTCAGGGTGACTGAGTAGGGTCTGAGAAGTTGTTTTATTGTTAGAAGCATGGTTCAGTATCTGGGAGCACAGTACTGACAACCACATCAAGAGAGGTGATGTAAAAGATGACCCCTCAAGAAGGTGTGAGGCATAATCCATCTCTGGTCCTCAGAGTGTCAGATCAGAAGTGAGCACAGTCCTCTTCTGCTTCAAGTTTAAAGGGTTGGGTTTCTTCATTCTCTTTTAATGGTACTGATCCACAGTTTGAGAAAGAGAATTTGGGAAGAAAATTTCTCACAGTCCAGTAAAAGGTAATAAAATATTTTGGAGAGAAATTTGGAGTGTTCAAGACTTTTTATTAAAAAACAACAAAGGTAGAAATTTGTCACTCATTCTCATTAAACTAAGTAGGAGTTTTGATGTATCTTATGATATCTCCCTCCCATTTTTCAAAAAAAAAAAAAAGCTTATTTCAAATCTATATTACATAAAAGGGAAGTTTTACATATTTAGTCTTTTTAAATTCTCTAATTTTTAATTATTTCCTTTTCTCTCTCTTTTCCTCTTCATTTTCTTTTCTTTTTTAATTGACATATAATAATTGTATATATTTATGGAACACATAGTGATGTTTCCATTCATACAATGTACTGCGGTCAGATCAGAGTGATTAGTGTATCCATCATCCTGGACATTTATCTCTTTTGAGTGTTGGGAACATTCAATATCCTCCTTCTAGCTATTTGAAACTATATAGTATATTATTGTTAACTGTAGTCATCCTTCAGTGCTACAGAACATTAGAATTTATTCCTCCTATCTATCTATAATTGTGTATCCTTTAACAAATCTCTCCCTATTCCTTCCTCCCCTCGTGCCCTTCCCAGACTCTAATATTCTCTGTTCTTCATTCTACTTCTATGAGATCAACTTTTTTTTTACCTTTCACATGAGTAACAACATTCAGTGTTTAACTTTCTGTCCCTGGCTGATATCACATAACTTAATGTCCTCCAGTTCCACACATGTTGCCACAAATGACAGAAGTTTATTCTTTTCTGACTGAATAATATTCTAGTGTGTGTATGTGTGTGTGCGTGTGTGTCACATTTTCTTTATTCATTCATCCATTGTTAGACACCTAAGTTGATTCCATATCTTAATCTAAGGGTCACTTTACTTTCTGACTCATAAGGAATCACAGCAATTGAACATGATATCACATTGTACTGGAGGGTAGTTTTTCCATGGAAGCAATGGCCAGACTATTTCTACTTATTGGCAATGAAATAATAACTGTAAATATTGAAGGTATAATTCTTATGCCTTTATGAACTCTGCAAATACCTATCCTGCCTTGAACTTTCTGGAAGAATTTGGAGTATCTCTCTGCACTTCGATATGTGAACAAACATATTACTTATTGACTCCTACATGTTGAATCTGAGACAGGCAAAAAAATTAATGTCTTATATATATGACCATAAGCACGTTCCATGATGTTCACATGACAAAATCAGCTAATGATACATTTCTCAAAATGTGTCCTCATTGTTAAGTGATTCATGACTGTAATTCCCAATCTAGGTAGAGTTTAAGCCCATTTGAGATTCACAAACAAAGTATGAAACTTAAAAAAAAAAATTGGGGGGGGGAACCATATGGAGCCTAGCTGACTCTGAGTTGAGGAGATACAGCTGTGAGTCTTGGGAGACAAAATCAGCTAGAGTTCACAGAGATTACTGGAGAGGAGAAGCTGCATAGAGAGAGATCATGAGTATTCAGCAGAGTACTAATCAGCATTTGCTTATGAGGAAACTATCCAATCAAAGGGAAAGAAACATCCACAAGGGTTAAAAGAAACAGAAGCCACAGATCACATGGGACTTGGAAAAGTGTCTGGTTTCAAAAGCCAGACTAAGAAACCTTACCATGCATGAGGAATTGTACTGTACACAGAAAGCTCTTACCTCAGTAGTAGGGGATAATTAGTTCCTGACTGAATTCTGCTATGGTCTTGCCTTACCTACCTGAAAAGCAAGACTTAGAAAAACTAAAACTGTTTCCAACTAACCTAACTGTGTCCCAGAACAAAGTTTGACAACATTTAAAATTCAAAAATACCAAGCACTCAAAAACAATAAAATCTACAAAATCTGTCATTCACTCAAAAATTACCAGCCATGCAGAGGCACAAAAAAGTCCTAAAATAAAGAAAAAATAAATAAATTAATTAATATTGATCCAGAATTCACACACATTAGAATTAGTAAACAAAGAAATTAAATCAGCTATTGTGCCCATATCCCAAGAATGTAAAAGGTGTCAGGAAAGAAAAATTGAACATGTTAAACAGAAAAATAAAAAATATAAAAACAACCCAAGTTGAACACCTAGGGATTAAAACTACAATATATGTAATGAAACAATACACTAGATAAGATCAATGTATTGGAAGTACACTATTATAAGGTTTTAATACTATACATGAAAGAGTATAATATCACCAGAAGGAAATTATTTACTTGAAAGTTACAGATGTACACTATATACTCAATCATCCACTATAATAACAAAAAGTTATAGCCAACAAGCCAAATAAGACAATACAATGACATTATAAAACTTACTCAATTAATCCAAAGAAATCAGAAAAAAGAGGGGAAAGGAATAAAGAACAAATGGGACTAACAGACAACAAATTGCAAGATTAGTGATTTCAACTTAACCACATAAGAAATCACATTAACAGAAAGTCTAAATACTCCCATTAAAAGAGATAAAAAGACTAGATGAAACATCACAACCCAACTGTTTACTCTTTAAGAAATCAACTATAAACCTTGCAGGTCGGGAAAGAATGGGATTACACATTTAAAGTACAGAAAGAAAAAAAAAAAACCCTGTTAGCCAAGAATATTATACTCAGCAAAGCTATCCTTCAGAAATGAAAGATAATAATGCCCTTACCCAACCAGAAAAACTGGTCTTCTTCACCACCAGACTGATCTTACAAGAAATGCTTAAGGGAAAGCTGCAACTCAAAGCCAAGAACAATAATTACTATCATAAAAAACATGTGAAAATATGAAACTCACTAGTAGAGGCAAATTTATATTCAAATTCAGAATACTCCACACTCTAAAAGTGCTATGTAAATCTTTCACACCACTAGCGTAATGGTTAACTATCAAAGTGGTTAAAAATAATTGCAGCTACAATTAGTTGTTAAGGAACACAAAATATATATGGATGTAAATTAAAGCAACAAAAATATAAATTGTGAAGAGGAGAGGAAAAGTCTAGAGTACTTTTATGTGACCAAAGTTACACTGTTATAAGCTTAAAATAGTCTGTTATAACCACAATTTTTAAATCTTAGTTTCATGGTAACCACAAAAATAAACATATCAACAGACGCACAAGAAAAAAGGAAAGAATCAAAGCTTAGCATAACAGAAAATTACCAAACCACAAAGGCAAACGACAAGAGAGGAATAAAAGAATATAGGAGCTACACATCTACAGCCATCTGATCTTTGACAAACCTGAGAGAAACAAGAAATGGGGAAAGGATTCCCTATTTAATAAATGGTGC
>NW_012120376.1:1636266-1647229 GCF_000951035.1 Colobus angolensis palliatus | reverse complement strand
AAAAAAAAAAAAAAAAAGAATATAGGAGCTACAAACCACCAGAAAATAATTAACAAAATTGCTGGAGTAAGTTCTTACCTAGCAAAAATAACTTGAATCTAAACAGTTAAATCATCCAATTAAAAGATATAGAGTGGCCAAATGGATGAAATAACAAGACTCAACTGTGTGCTGCTTATAAAAGACTCACTTCACATATAAGAATGCAAAAAGACTGAGAGTGAAGGTATGGAAAAAGATAATGCAAATGAACTCAAAAGCAAGCAGGAGTAACTATAGTTGCAGCAAATAAAATAAACTTCAAGTCAGAAACTATAAAAAGAGACAAAAAGAGTCATTATATAACAATAGAAATATCTATTCAGCAAGAGAATATAACAATTGTAAATACATATGCATCCAATGCTGGACCACCCAAATATAGAGAGGATATAACATTAAATCTACATGGAGAGATAGACAGCAATACAATAATAATAGGTTATGTCAGCACTCCATTTTCAGCAATGAATGGATTATGCAGACCAAAAAAATCAACAAAGAAACACTGAATTTAAACTGAATTCAAGATCAAATGAACCTAATAGCCACTTACAGAACATTTCATTCAACAGCTGCAGAACACACATTTTTCTCAATTGTAAATGGTACATTCTCTGGAACATATCATATGTTAGTTCACAAAATAAATCTTAACAAATTTAAGAAGACAGAGATGATATCAAGTATCTTTTCTGACCACAATAGTATAAAACTAGAAAAGGAAATAATAAAGATTAGAGCAAAAACAAATGATATAGAGCCTAGAAAAAACATACAAAACATCAGTGGAATAAAGAATTGGGTTTTTAAAAAGATAAACAAAATTTTGATAAATCTTTATCTAGACTAAGAAAAACAGACGAGTAAAATGAATTCAGAGATGGAAAATGATAAAACTGACACAACAGAAATACAAAGGATCATAAGAAACTATTATGAACAATTGTATGCCAACAAACTATTAACCTAGAAGAAATGAATACATTCCTGGACACACAAAACTATCGAGATTGAAACAAGAAAAAATACAAAATCTGAACAAACCAATAACAAGTAAAATAACCGAATCTATTAGTACTAAAAGTTTTTTTCTATTAAAAAAAAGCCATATGTTTATTGGCCACATAAATGTCTTCTTTTGAGAAGTGTCTATCTTCGCCCACATTTTGATCGGGTTGTTTTTTTCTTGTAAACTTATTTAAGTTCTTTGTAGATTCTGGATATTAGCCCTTTGTCAGATGGAGAGATTGCAAAAATTTTCTCCCATTCTGTAGGTTGCCTATTCAATCTGATGATAGTTTCTTTTCCTGTGCAGAAGCTCTTTAGTTAGATCCCATTTGTCAGTTTTGACTTTTGTTGCCATTGCTTTTGGTGTTTTAGTCATGAAGTCTTTGCCCCATGCCTATGTCCTGAATGGTATTGCCGAGGTTTTCTTCCAGGGTTTTTATGTTTCTAGGTCTTACATTTAAGTCTTTAATTCATCTTGAGTTATTTTTGTTTAAGGCATAATGAAGGGATCCAGTTTCAGTTTTCTGCACATGGCTGGCCATTTTTCCCAATACCACTTATTAAATAGGGAATCCTTTCCCCATTGCTTGTTTTTGTCAAACTAACACATAAACAGAAAACCAACCACCACATGTTCTCACTCATAAGTGAGAGTTGAACAATGAGAACACATGAACACAGGGAGGGGAACATCACATACTGGGGCCTGTCAGGAGGTTGGGGGCTAGGGGAGGGATAGCATTAGGAGAAATACCTAATGTACTTGATGGGTTGATGGGTGCAGCAAACCACCCTGGCACATGTATACTTATGTAACAAACCTGCACGTTCTGCACATGTATCCCAGAACTTAAAGCATAATAAAAAAAATAAAAATAATTATAGCATCGATTACAGGGATATAATAGCATTAAAAAAGAAAGCCAAAGACTTGGTGGTTTCACTGCTAAATTCTACCAAACATTTAAGGAAGTAATACCAATTCGTCTTCAACTATTCCAAAAATGAAAGAAGAGGGAATATTTCCAAACCCATTCTGCAAGGCCAGGATTGCCCTGATATCAAAACTATACAAGGATGCAACACAAAGGAAAACTACAGGCCAACATCCCTGAGTGAACACAGATGCAAAAAATTCCCAACAAGATACTAGCAAACTGAATTCAATAGCACATGATAAAGATCATTGACTGTGACCAAATATGATTCATTCCAGTGAATCAAGAATTGTCTAACATATAAAAACCCAGTAAATGTGGTACCTCAAATTAACAGAAAGGAGGACGACACAATACTGCAATTTCCATAGGTACAGGAAAAGTATTTGACAAAATTCAACACCACTTCATGATAAAAAAAAAAGTCCCTAAAAATTGGGGACAACAAAGTTACTACTGCAACACAATAAAGGCCATATATGGCAAACCCACAGCTAACATCATACTAAATGAGGAAAAACTGAACACTTTTCCTTTAACATCTGGAACAAGACAAGTGTGCCCATTTAAACAACTCTATTCAACCGTACTGGAAGTCCTAACCAGAGTAATGAGGCAAGAGAAATCAATAAAAGTTACCCAAATCAGAAAGGAGAAAGTCAAAGCGTTTCTGTTTGCAGAGGATAGTCTTATGTATAGAAAATCCTAAAGACTACATCAGAAAAACTCTTAGAACTAATGAACAAATTTAGTAAAACAGCAGCAAACTTAACAGCTAAAAATCAGCAGTATTTTTATGCATTAGCAGTGAATTATCCACAAAAAAAAAAAAAATGAAGAAAGCAATCACATTTACAATAACTACCAAAGGCAAGATACCTAGGAGTAAATTTAACCAAGGAGGTGAAAGATCTCTACACTGAAAACTGTAAAATGCTGATGAAAGCAACTGAGGATTACACGAATACTCTGATAGACATTTCTTGTTCATGAATTGGAAGAATTAATATTTCTAAAATGCTCATACTACCCAAAGCAATCTATAGATTTAGTGCAATTTCTATATAAAATACTAACAGTGTTATTTATAGAAATAAGAAAAAAATACTAAAATTTGAATGAAACCACAAAAGACCCTGAATAACCACACCAATACTAAAGGGGGGAAAACCTAGAGGCATCATATTACCTGACTTCAAAATATACAACAACACTACAGTAGCCAAAATAGGATTGTGCTGACATGAAAACAGACACATAGACCAATAGAACAGAAGAGCAAGCCCAGAAATGAATACACACATCAGCACTGATTTTCAACAATGGTCCCAAGAACAACTATTAGGGAAAAGACTGTCTCCTCAATAGATGATGCTGGGTAATTTGTATACCCAGTTGTAGGAGAATGAAACTGGATGTGTATCTTTTGGCATATACAAAACTCAACTGAAAATGGATTAAAGACTTAAATATGAGACCTGAAACTCTAAAACTGCTAGAAGAAAACATAGAGAAAATGCTTTTTGACATTGAACTGGGCAAGAATTTTTTTATAAGACCTAAAAAGCACAGGCAACAAAAGCAAAAATAAAGAAATGGGATTACATCAAACTAAAAAGCTTCAGCGCAGCAATAGAAACAATCAAAAGAGTAAAGAGAAACCATACAGAAAGGGAGAAAACACTTGCGACTATACATCTGACAAAGGGTAAATATCTAGAATATATAAGATTCTCAACCCAATAAAACAAAAATAATCCAATAAAAATGGGCAAAAGACATGAATAGACATTTCTTTAAAAAATTAAAACATACAAATGACCAAAAGGTACATGAAAAATGCTCAACATCACTTATCAACAGGAAAATGAAAATTAAAACCATGGTGAGATATCAACTCACTTCAGTTAAATGGCTGTTATCAAAAAGACAAAAGATAAGAAGTGTTGGTAAGAATGTGGAGAAAAGGGAAAACATATGCTGTTTGTGGGTATGTAAATTAGCATAGTCATTGTGGAAAACATTTTGGAGGTTTCTCAAAAAATTAAGAATAGAACTACTATATGATCCAGTAATCCAACTACTGGGTACATATCCATAGAAAATGAAATTAGTATGTTGAAGAGATTTCTGCACCACAATGTTTATTGCAGCACTATTCACAATATCCAAGATATGAAATCAACCAAAGTATCCAGTAATGGATGAATAAAGAAAATATGACATACATAAAAACAATGAAATACTACTTGGCCAGATAAAAATTTTTTTTTTTTCACTTGCAACAACATGGATAATACTGAAGACAACTGTGTTAAGTGAAACAAGTTAGATACAGAAGGAAAAATACTACATAATCTCACTCAAATATGGAACCTTAAGAAGTTGATCTTACAGAAGTAGTGAATAGTGAACCATGATTACTGGAGACTGGAAAGGATACGGAAAAGGATGAGATGGAGAGAGGTAAGTCAAAGGACACAAAGTTACAATTAGAAAGGAAGAATAAGCCCTAGTGTTTTATTGCACAGTAGATTGACTATAGTTAACAGTAAGGTACTGTATATCTGAAAATAGCTAGAAAAGATAATTTTGAATGTGGCCACCAAAGAGATGATTAATGTTTGAGGTGATAGATATGCTAATTACCATGATTTGATCATTACACAATGTATATATACATTGAAACACATCATTGTGCCCCATATGTACAATTATTTTGTGTCATTAAAATTTTTTAAAAGAAATTTACTATAAATACGAAGACACAAATAGGTTAAAATGATAGAATAAAACATACCATACAAACACTAAACATAGAAAACTGATGTGAGTACATTATTTTCACACAATGTTTATTTCAGTGCAAATAATATTAACAGAGATGAAAATTAAAAGTACTAGCAGGGACAAAGTGGTCAGCTCATGAAGCGAGAATAAGTCTTAAGCATTATGCATAATAACAGAACTTTAAGAGGAGAAAAAGACAGAACTACAGTGAAAGATAAAATCACTATTATATTAGAGATTAAACACCTCTATCTTTCCATAATTGACTTAAAAAGTAGAAAAAAAATAGTAAGAATATAGAAAATTTGCACATTATCAACAAGCTTGACTGAATTGAAATTTAGAGAAAATTACCAGTCAAATATACATTTGTTTAGTGCATAGAACATTTACCAAAGTATACTATATTCTGGGCCAGTTCTAAGAGACTCATGAGTGAAATACATTATAAAAAGGGAAATTAAAACTTGTTTTTAACTAAATTTTTAAATGAAAAGAAAAATAAAACTAATCAAAATTTGAGGGATGGTAGGCATCTTATAGCACTAAGCATCTATATTATAAAAGAATAAAGATCTCAAAACAATGACCTCAGCTTTCATCTTAAGAAACTATAAAAAAGGGAAAATTATACCTAAAGTAAGGAAAAAGAGGCAATAATAAAGTTTAGAATTAAAGTTGGTGAACTACAAAACAGAAAAACAATAGAGAAAATCAATAAAACCAAAACATGATTCTTTTGAAAAATTCAATAAAATTCATAAACCTCTACTCAGAGTGATCAAGAACAAATGTTAGAAGAAAAAAAATCTCCATAAGAAAAATTTTAAAAGTGACAGCACTACAGATTTTATAGATAATAAAAGGGAAAAAATAAAAATAAAAAATGTTGTGCCAATAATTTGAGCAATTTAGGTGAAATTGGTAAATTCTTTTAAAAACATAAACTACTAAACCTCACTCAAGAAGAACGGGATAACTCAAATAGCTCTTATCTATCAAATAAATTGCATTTTTAGCTAACAACTTTCCCACTATGAGAACTCTAGGCCCAAGTGGCTTTATTTATTAATTCTACCAAGCATTTAAAGAAGAAACTATACCAGTTCTATCAAAACCCTATAAGAAAACTGAAGAGCGCTGACTACTTCTCAGCTCACTCTGTGAAGCTAGCATTATCCTGATAATAAAAACAAAACACATTGTAAAAAAAGAAACTATGGGAAAATATCCCACATAAACATAGACGCAAGAAGTTTTATTAGCAAAACAAATCCAACAATACATAAAAATGACAACACAGAGTGACCAGGTTGAGGTTTACTAGTTTAATATTTGAAAAATAATCAAAGTAATAACTGAAAAGCATATGTAATGAGCTGAATAAATTCAGCACAAACTTTTGACAAAATATAATGTCTATTCATGACTTTAAAAAATAAACTCTCAGCAAACTAGGTATAGAAGACAACTTCCTAAACTTCATGAAGCATATCTATGGAAAATCTACAACTATCATACATAATCCTGAAAGACTGAACTTTTTTTTTCTAAAATCAGGAACAAGACAAAGATGTCCACTCTCACCACCTGTATTCAATATTTTACTGGTAGTTCTAACTAGCTGAATCAGGCAAGATAAAGAAATTAAAAGTATCCAGATTGGAAAGGAAGAAATATTTGCAAACAGCATGATCACCTATTTAGAAAACCATAAGCAGTCTACAAAAAGATATTAGAATTAAGTGAGTTTACTATTAATATAAAAGTCATTTGTATATCTATATATGAGAAAGCAATGTTTACAAATTGAAATGTTAAAAATGTATAATTTATAGTAGCATCAAGAAATATGAAATACTTTGGGATTAAACCTGAGAAAAGATGTGCAAGATCTTCACACTGAAAATTATAAAACATTGATAAAAGAAATTAAGGAGATCTAAATCAATGAACAGATATATTTTGTTCAAGGGTTAGAACACTTAATATTAAGATTTCAATTCACTATGTACTTATCTTTAGGTCCACTGTAATCCTAACTGACACCAAAAGCCCAGCAACAATGTTGTAGAATTTTAAAAGCAGCCACCAAAATTCCTACAGAAATGCAAAGGACATAAAATGCCCAAAAAACTTTGAAAAATAAAATAACAAGATTTATTATAGAGCTAGAATAATTAAGACTTACAGTACTGACATGAAGACAGATAAATAGATAAGTAGAACAAATAAGGAATTCATAAATAGATCCACACATATATGGACAATTGATTTTCAACATATCTTAGAAATGTCAAAATTAAAAACACTACACCAAGTGTTAGTGATAGGGATACTATGAAGGAAAAAGAAGAACCAGAAGTCTCATACTCTGCTAGTGAGAATATGAAATAGGACAACCACTTTGAAAAGCTGTTTGGCAGTGTCTTAAAGCACTAAGCATAAACCTACCACATGACACAGTCATTCTCCTCGTAGCAATTTTCCCAAAAGAAATGAAAACATATTTCTAGACAAAGACTAATGTTTATACCAGATTAGATAGATGATTGCTAGATAGATGATAGACAGATAGATATACATGCACATACACATATTAACTCAAAACTGGAAATAACCCAAATGGCCAACCACAGGTAAATAAACAAATTTCGGCATAACTATACGATATAATACTACTGAGAAATGAAAATGAACTATTTATATGAGCAACAACATGGCTGCTTCTCAAATAATTATTCTAAGTGAAGCAAGACAGATATAAAGAGTATATATCGTATTTTTTCATTTGCATAAAATTCTTTTTAAAAATGCAACCTAATCCATAATAACTGATTGATGTATAGTAAGAAATCAATGGTTGCCTGTGAATTGGGAACTAGAGTGATTGGGAAGAGCAGGGAGGAGAAATTTTTGAAAAAGAAGAAAACAAGTAGAAAAAGTTATAACATTAATTCTCATGATCTAAGAAAAAAAATTCTTATATGGAGAAAAATAAAGCAGAAATGAAATTTGAAAATTACTATTAAAATTGTGCTTTGATTTGAAAAGTCATGAGTGTTTAGCAGTTTTAAGTCCAGTTGTCTTTTTGATTAATAGATGAGAAAATAGCGCCTTCCTTCAATTTATCTTAAATTTAGTGCTGATCAACTTTGAGAAGCATCCTTCCGTTCCTAGATTATAAGAAATGGCATGGAGCCATGGTTAACCTGAAATTTACTGACTGTATAGTTTAACATAAATATAAATGCTGAAAAACATCTAACAACTGGCAAGAAGTACAGGTGAAGAGGTCATACCTCATTATGCCTCTCTCAAACAGCTGTTACAAAACTCTCTCAATCAGACTATTAGTTACAGAGAGAACAGTTGTAAATTCACAAGAGTAAATTTGGTAAGTGTTTACTACACAGATGTCAGACTAGCTACATTGGAAGAGCTGATTTCACCAAGCAATTAACCTATTTAGTCCAACTGGTTGTAGAATGGTTAACGGAGTTTACATAGCATCACACACCAATAGCATCCCCAGCAGCCTTTAAAAGTGAGGCTAATGAATAGTTTACCACAGTAACAATGCCGAGCATGCTCTACCTCACAGTGCCAAAAGAAAAAAAAAAAACAAAATAAAATCATCCATCAGCTCACTGCCAGCTACCAGCAACAGCCATCTGTGAAGGAAGACATTTGCTCCTTTGGAAAAAAAAAAAATCCAGAAAAAGTAAAATGTAAGCATTCTCTAGGGAGCTTTGCACTAATGACCCAGTGAAACTAAGCCCCAAACAGTCCCGGGATACTGCCCATGAGTTGCAATGGACAGTTGGATGGATTTATAGCTGCTGAGTGAGGAAAAGGTTTAGAAGAATTACACAGCAAATTGGCCTAGATCAGCTGGGCACAAAAGTCTGAAAAAAATATATAAAACCACAGATGGAGTCCTCCATGTAGAAACTCTAAGACCTGGCCAATTTTCAGCCATCTGACTTCAGCCTCCTGGGTTTACGGACTCATTTTATACAATCAGTGCTTCGGTACTGGTGAGAACACGTTTCTCTGAATTGTTGATCTTATCTTCCACAAAGGCAAGACCCTTTCCATGGCCATGGGGACAGACAGAACTTTGTTGCTAATGCTACAGTTGAAACTGTAGGCACAAGCTAGACACTGATTCCTTGGATTTGTCATGCAAGAGTTTGCTGTCAGTCTATGTTAGACTTTCTCCTGTATGAAATTTTTGTCTTTAAATTTTTAAAATTTCAAACACAGTAAGAAATACATTTTATATCACATACAGTGTCTACACATACAGAAATGATTTTCAAAATATTTAATAACCACTGTGTAATGGGCATGAATCTATTAGAATTAGGGCATTAACCAAAAAGAACAAGGCATCAGCCACATACAACTATATAACCACCACATAGATGCTGATTGGCTAAATTATAATGAAACAGAAGTTTTAGTACCATTCATATTATGAACAATGCATCCATATGTTTTACTATGTCTCATTCTTTCTTTTTCTTTGTTTACATGCTGATCATGACCTATTAAATTGCCTTCATGATCAGCTAATGCATCATGACCTATAATTACAAAATCATTTCTCTTAACAATTTGGTCTTTTTTGTGAGGCTCAGCTGATTCCAGGGCCACCTGGACTTTATTTATTTTTCATTTATTATACATTAAGTTCTGGAATACATGTGCAGAACATGCAGGTTTGTTACATAGGTATACGCGTAAGTTATACATAAAATTTACCATTTTTAGTGTACACTTCAGTGGCATTACATGCATTCACACTGTTGTACAGCCATCATCACCATCCATCTCCAGTACTGCTTCATTTTCCCTAACTAAAACTCCATACCTGCTAAACAATAACTCCCCATTTCCCTCTTCCTCCAGTCCCTGGCAACCCCCATTGTACTTTTTGTCTCTATGAACTTGGCAACTGTTGGTTCTGTTGGTTTCTGTGGTTCATTTTTAATGCATAATGTTTCTAAGAAATAGGACAACAAAAATATGTGTGAAGCGAAGGAGAGGTGAAGCTGGACAAGTAATGAGAGTACAACAGGACAACTATCAAAATGCAAAGTTCTCTCATACTTACATATTACATTGTCAAACATCTTGTAGAAATATATTAAAGACCAGTGATAAAGAAATCTACTAAGCTACATGAGATATTTAAAATGTTCTATAGAATGTTATCAGAGATAATTGATTATATAATCTTTCAGAGGAAACACTGAATGCCAACAATTTTAATTCTCCATTTTTCCTTCACTGGGCCAAGTGCCAGTAGTTTGAACTCAGCAAGAAGCAGCACATCTTAGAATAGCATTTAGCAAAGAAACAGAAGCAAATAGAAAATATAGCTTCCTTTATCCTCAGCTCTACTGGGCTTCTAATGACTAGTATCAAATATGCATATATGCTT
This sequence comes from Colobus angolensis palliatus, assembly GCF_000951035.1. Classification (NCBI taxonomy): domain Eukaryota; kingdom Metazoa; phylum Chordata; class Mammalia; order Primates; family Cercopithecidae; genus Colobus; species Colobus angolensis. Next base: position 1,636,999 of record NW_012120376.1, on the reverse strand, counting down.
TATTATCAACTTTTGTGATTAAAATGTAGTTTTTACTTTTAAACTCATAGGACAGATAATAATACCATGTGGATGAAGAACAGTAACACAGAGACTGTTTATATTACTCATAGCATATGTTTGGTTCTCTTTTTCTTCTCACAAAAATAATAATGTGCTGTTTATAGGTCACTTGTTAGCAGTGTATTTTTTCCACTTTTGAGAAGAAGTCACACTATAAGTGTTATTAACCATTTAGACTTTGTTCTTAAGTATCTTGATTCTATCTTGAGATCATGTTTGATAAATATGATGAGAGGGGAGAGTGCTAAGATGAAGGTTAGAGTCCTTCCAAAAGGGCAAAGAACAAATCCCCTCTTAAGATAAGACTACTATCCAAGTCTCACCATAACCCTATAAGCAATCATAAAATATATTCGTATATCCATTTAAAGGTGACAAACTGGCAGGGCACAGTGGCTCATGCCTGTAACCCCAGCACTTTGGCAGGCCAAGGCGGGCGGATCACGAAGTCAGGAAATTGAGACCATGCTGGCTAACACGGTGAAACCCTGTCTCTACTAAAAATACAAAAAATTAGCCAGGCGTGGTGGTGGGTGCCTGTAGTCCCCGCTACTCAGGAGGCTGAGGCAGGAGAATGGCATGAACCCGTCGGCGGAGATTGCAGTGAGCCGAGATCATGCCGCTGTACTCCAGCCTGGGCGACAGAGCTAGACTCCATCTCAAAATATAA
>NW_012120376.1:1601948-1636216 GCF_000951035.1 Colobus angolensis palliatus | reverse complement strand
ATAATATAATGCGAGATAAGATAAGATAAGATAAGATGATATAATGGTGACAAACTAAGGATCCAGAAGGTAAATTCATTATCCAAGTGGTGGAATTTGGGCAAACATAGAAGTCATTGGTGTTCTGGTCAAGTTCTTTCTTCTTCTGGGAGAGTATTTATCTTCCCATTCCTTTGCATAAAATCAAGTAAATCACATTGTCCACAAACACTGTCAATTGGAATGGTAAATGAATAATGGACATTTTATATGACTAATAATTAACAAGATATTATATAGTTAATTGAAATGACACTTAAAAGACAAAAATATTTGAAGTAATAAACTTAGTGATCAAGAGATAATATAATTAGTCGTAATAATGAATAATATATCCACTATCTATGTGCCAGATATAATGTTAATCACCTTTATGTACAATACCACTTTTAATCTTCACCACAACCTTATGAAGTTGGTAATATTCTTGGCTGAGAACTCTGTTTTCAAGTTTAAAAGTTCCTGAAGAAAGAATTTATGTTTAGGACCTTGCTTACAGAAAATAAATTTGACAGCTTGATGCAATTTATATTTATTAAGGGGAAACTGCAGGTAAGAAAACTTGATTCAATAATGGAAATCAGAAAAACAAGAAAGAACTTTATTTGAACAATTGAATTAGTGTTAAGAGCCCAATATTGAGGGAGCAACACCTGAAAATGTGGGGCAAATTCTCAGGAAATTGGCCTATGAAAAGAATCAGGAAGTGATTTGCCACAACAGTGAAATCTATGACGTTTCAAAAGTATGGAAGTCATTAGCAATAATAGACCTCAGAATTTTACCAAAAAAGGAGCAAGAGCAACAAAAAGAAGGAATGTTTAGATAGAAGAGAAGCAGGATAATACCAGATACAGAAATAAATGGGAGATAGCTTGGAGAAGGAGATAGGTAGGCAACGATGTCAAATGCTTCAGAAAGCTAAGGAGGACCTATATGAAGAAAAGTTCTTTGTTGACCTTCAAGAGTTTATTTATGACACTTTTGATAAATAGTCTCCACATGATAAATAGTCTCCACATGGGGCAAAGAGACAAAAGATAATGAGATGCCATTTATCGTTATTCTGGAGTAAGATACTGCAAACACTTCAAAGATCACTGTATTACATGTCAATTGTAAAAAATGTCTAAGAGCAATCTCATTTTACAATAGCTACAAAAAACTACCTAGGAATAAATTTAACCAAGGAAGTGGAAGATCTCCGCAATGAACACTACAAAAAACTATAAAAGAAATGAAAGATGACACAAATAAATAGAAAGATATCCCATGTTCATGGATTGCAAGAATTAATATTGTTAAAAATGGCAATACTACCCATAGCAATCTACAGACTCAATGAAATCCTTATCAAAGTATTAATGTCATTATTTGTAGAAATAAAAGAAAATTATCCTAAAATGTGTATGGAACCACAAAAGAGACCAAGTAGCCAAAACAGTCCTGAGCAAAAAGAACCAAGCTGAAGGCATCACATTACCTGACTTCAAAATATACTGTAAAGCTATATAGTAACCAAAACAGCATAGTACTGGTATGAAAACAGACACAAAGACCAACTGAACAGAGAACCCAGAAATAATTCACATATTTACAGCTAGTTTAGAAAGCACGAAGAACATAAATGGAGAAAGAACACTCTCTTTAATAAATGGATCTGGGAAAATTAAGTGTCTTATATGCAGAAAAACGAAACCAAATCCCTATCTCTCACCACATACAAAAATCTACTCAGTATGGATTAAAGACTTAAATGTAAGCCATGAAGCTTTAAAACTACGAGAAGAAAGCATCAGGGTAATGCTTAAGGACATTGGTTGAGCCAAAGATTTTATGGGTAAGACTTCAAAACCACAGGCAACATAAGCAAAAATAGACAAATGGTAGTATATCAAACTAAAATGCTTCTACACAGCAAAAGAAACAATCAATAGAATGATGAGATAACCTACAGAATGGGAGAAAAATTTGCAAACTTTTCATCCAATAAGGTTCTAATATCCAGAATATGCAAGGACCTCAAACAACTCTACAACAACAAAATACAAATAAACCAACTTAAAAATGGGCTAGGGATCTGAATGGATCTTTCTCAAAAGAAATAGCCAACAAGCATATTTTTAAAAGCTCAGTATCACTAATCATCAGGGGAATGCAAGTCAAAACCACAGTGAGATTTCATGTCACCCTGGTTATAATGAGCATTATCAAGAAAACAAAAACTAATTGCTGGGGACAATGTAGAGAAAGGGAACTCTTAGACATCACTGGCGGGAATGTAAAAAGTATAGCCACTATTGAAAACAGTATGAAGGTTCCCCAAGAAACTGAAAACAGAGCTACCATATGATCCAGCAACCCCTCTCTTGGGTATTCATCCAAAGGAAAGAAAATCAGTATATCAAAGAGATATATGCATCTCCATGTTTATTGCAGCACTATGCACAAAGCCAAGATATGGAATCAACATAAATGTCCATCAATGGGTGAATGGATAAAGAAAATGTGGTCCATATATGCAATGGAATATTATACAGCCACACAAAGAATGAAATTCTGTCATTCACAGGCACATGGATGAGCCTGGAAGACATGTTAAGTGAAGTAAGTCAGGCACAGAAGGATAAATACTGCATGTTCTCACTCATATGTGGGAGCAAAAACTGTTGAGGGCATAGAAGTGGAGAGTTATCTGTGGTTATCAAAGACTGGGAAGGGTAGAGGGGAGGTGATGATAGGAAGAGGTTAGTTAACAGATACAAAATTACTACAGCTAGATCAACAAAATGATAGGGTGACTTTAGTTAACAATAAGCTATTGTACATTTTCAAATAGCTAGAAGAGAGGAGTTTTGAATGTTCCCCACAGAAAGACAGGATAAATGTTTGAGGCAATGAATATAATAATTACTTTTATTTGATCATTTCATATTGTATATATGTACTGAAATATCACTCTGTATTCCATAAATATGTGCAATTATTATATGGTAACAAAAAGAAAAAATACTTAGAAAAAAAAGGAATCCTCAGAAGAATTCACTGGGTTGGTTATTTTTAGTATCAGAGAGCTCCATGGGTTTATTGTTCAATACTGTAAGCAATATAACTTAAAATTCCTAGCTGTCTCTTAATAACAGTTTCTGGACAATGGAAAAAAAACTGTTTTGTTTTTAAAGAATGAATAGCATAAACAAAATAAGTGTTTAATATATTGTTCCTGTGGAGCATAGATCTGACCAATATGTCATCCAAGGAATACAAAAGATAAGACAAATTTATAAAAATAAAAGATATATTCAATGACCGGCAATACTTACTAGTGAGCATGCCTCCTGTTCCTGCTCAAAAGCCAAAGTACTATTAGTTCAAACTCTCTGACTAGGAAAAGCTGCCTTGGAATTCTAAGTGTACCATGCAATAGAATAGAAAATGTAAAAGAGAAATCATTGATGGCAATGTTATAAAATTAACTCTCTAGTTACACAAAACAACGTCTGGTTTCATTTAGGGTAGACAGATTTTATCCAGACTCTGCAATCACCTTTGTTCTCAGCTTTAAGCACTGATGTTCTATTCCTTCTATATACACTAAACAAGAAGTTTCTATGATTAAGAGCAATATACTACAACAATAATTGTACATCTTATGGATTAAAAAATAGTCTAAATCCCCCTTTAGCATATAGGGGGGATTTATGTTGATATAATACTTGAACATAAATATAATGTTTTCTCTAAAATTGTATTCAATGTGCTATTAGATAACTATAGTTCATTTATTTATTTAAATTAATATTGTTATTATTTCTAAAATCAGAAGCATAATAACTTCTGTGGCTAGTTAAATGAGTTCTTGAGAACTTTGCTATTATACACCACTGAAATAACAAAAATATATTACATATTTCAGAATAAAAAATAACAATAGCTCTAATTTAGATATCACTTCATATGTGCCAAGTGTGTTTAGTCATCTTATATATATATATATTAATGCCTTTAACATTCATAGTAAGCCTACATGAAAAGTATTATTAATCCCATTATTATTACTCAGCAAACTAAGGAGAGAAATAGTACTTAATTCAGGGCATTTGTTCAAAGATTCCTAGTCAAAATTCTTATCTTCAACAGACAATTTAGATTCTTGTGAGACCTGGAGTATCAGTTCATGGTTCTCATTCAAGTCAAGACAATAATATAATGGCTTCCTATACTTTAAATTAAGAACTTTATGACTCACTTTTCTCTTTTATAAGTCTTCAAAATTTAACAAGCAATTGACATTAGTGTCCATTTCACTATTACTGTTAACATTATTACGTCTATCTTTAAATATATGTCACTCATTATAAACATACATGTCAAGAACTTGCCATAAATGAAGACATTCTAGTTTATGCTGCTTTCTCAGCAATTCAAATTCAAGGAGACTTGAATTAGCTCAGCAAGCACTCTCTCCTTGATCATCTTCAAGAGAAAGACAAAATAACAGTACTTCAACTAGCTCCTACTGACAGACAAGTATGTGCTAATAATGCACCCAGGAAATGGATTAGGTAAAATTCAAAGCAGACAATTGAGTCAGGAACTTCATTTTGTATTACAATGATTCTGGGTGACATGTATACAGTTTATCAAGATTGTTGAGTCCAGTTAAGTTTCTATGAAACAAATTTCTACAGTACTCTGTGGAATTATTACCTGGAATAAATTCTAACACCTTTGAAGCACTTTCTAGCTCCTGTTATTTTAAGCACTTTATATCCATTATCTTATTTAAGCCTGACATTAACCCTTTACAGTTATGCCTCTTATTATTACTACTTTTCAAATGAGGAAAGTAAGGCACATAGAAGTTAGGTAATTTACCTAACATACACAGCTCATACTCAAGAGAATCATGACCCAAAATCAGAAAATTTCAGAATTCCAATGGTATTTGGAAAGTCACCTATACCATTTCTATAGTATTTATATTTCTACATAAAAATGATCAAACATATTCTAAAACATCAAAGCAAGCTTTACTATACATATTCATAATAAGCAACAAACCTAAAAACATAATTAGTATATAGCATGAATGTTAACAGTATTCCTAGCCCAAAGTTAACAATTCTATTTAATCTGTCTAGAAAAGGGTATATGTCTTGTATTTACAAGTAATAAATATAGCATATATTATAATCAGATTTTTTAGGATGATTTAATCATTAAATTTAAAATAAATGACATCTGAAGAAATGCTTTCTAATACATGGCCACAATATTTACTCCCTAAATTGTTATTTTTCAAAATATATTAGCAGTTGGCACTTCTACAAACTGGTACCTTACAGCAACTAAGACCTGTGACACATACCAGTGAGATTCTGTACATTACCTTATTCATGATCCAATTTTTTTAATTCAAAACCCCAAATTTCAATAAATATTAACATCATGCCATACTATACTTACAATAACATATTTATTATTTTTTGTTGTAAACAAAAATGCACTTAAAGTACATTTTGATTTTTTGCCAAGTAAATGTTTTCAAAAGATTCATTGTCCATTGCCCAAATGTTAAACTCTGGTAACACTAATTAATATTTAATATAGGGGCAGATATGATCATAGTAACACCATGACTGTGTTAAGTAATTCCTTTGCGCAGAGTATGTTCCTCAAGATGCCCTAAACTATCCTCTTTTGAATTTCTAGAATGAATATATACCTGCAGAAATAGGACCTATATTTAGTAGGTTAATGTGGAAATGGTAACTTATTTAATTGTAACTTCTAAAAATATAGAGATATCAATAAATGGAACTCACTAATATATCTTAATATGATGATATTCTGTTCCTAGAGTCCTGAGCTGAGATGGTAAGATTTCACCCTAAATTTCTGATGGTTTCATCTTGACGAAAGTAATAAATTAAACTAATATATTAAACTGTTTGTTATGTGACTTAGAAACATATAGCACTAACTACAAACATATCTCACTTAGTCCCTACAATCAAAACACAGAGAGAAAATGATGGAAGGTAACAACAAACTGTTAAGATTTGTTACTTGAATGTGAGGGATGGAGAGGACAAAGAACATAACTAATCTTCCCTACATTGTGTTGTGTCTTTGCAGGGCACATGCATGATTTTTACTTTTGTATTTTATACTCTATATAAATGTATACCAGTTAGAAAAATGGTATATGATATGGTTTGGCTGTGTCCCAACTGAAATCTCATCTTGAATTCCCACGTGTTGTGGGAGGGACCCAGTGAAAGGTAAGTGAATCATGGGGTCAGGTCTTTCCCATACTGTTTTCATGATAATGAATGAGTCTCATGAGATCTGATGGTATTTTAAGGGGGAGTTTCCCTGCACAAGCTCTCTTCTCTTGTCTGCCTCCATGTAATATGTGCCTTTCACCTTCTTCCATGATTGTGAGGGCTCTCCAACCACGTGGAACTGTAAGTCCAATAAACCTCTTTCTTTTGTAAATTTCCCAGTCTTGAGTATGTCTTTATCAGCAGTGCGAAAATACACTAATACCATAAATTGATACCAGTAGAGTAGGGCACTGCTGAACAGATACCCAAAAATGTGGAAGTGACTTTGGAACTGGGTAACAGCAGGGGCTGGAACAGTTTGGAGGGCTCAGAAGAAGACAGGAAAATGTGGGAAAGTTTGGAACTTCCTAGAGACTTGTTGAATGGCTTTGGCCAAAATGCTGAGAGTGATATGGATAATTAAGTCCATGCTGAGGTGGTCTCAGATGGAGATGAGAAACTTGTTGGGAACTGGAGCAAAGGTGATGCTTGCTATGTTTTAGCAAAGGGACTGGTGGCATTTTGCCTCTGCCCTAGAGATTTGTGGAACATTGAACTTGACAGAGATGATTTAGGGTAACTGGTGCAAAAAAATGCTAAGCAGCACAGCATTCAAGAGGTGACTTGGGTGCTGTTAAAGGCATTCAGTTTTATAAGGGAAGCAGAGCATAAAAGTTTTCAAAATTTTTAGCCTGATAATGTGATAGAAAAGAAAATCCCATTTTCTGAGGAGAAATTCAAGCCAACTGCAGAAATTTCCATAAGTAACAAGGAGCCAAATGTTAATCCCCAAAACAATGGGGAAAATATCTCCAGGGTATGTCAGACGTCTTCATGGCAGGACCTCCCATCACAGGCCAGGAGATCTAGGAGGAAAAAGTGGTTTTGTGGGCCAGGCCCAGGTTCCTCATGCTGTGTGCAGCCTAGGGACTTAGTGTACTATGTTCCGGCTGCTCCAGTCATGGATGAGAGGGGCCAATGTAGAGCTCAGGACATGGTTTCAGAGGGTACAAGCCTCAAGCCTTGGCAACTTCCATGTGGTGTTGAGCCTGAGAATGCACAGAAGTCAAGAATTGAAGTTTGGGAACCTCTGCCTAGATTTCAGAAGAAGTATGGAAATGCCTGGATGTCCAGGCAAAAGTTTGCTGCAGGGCCGGGGCTGTTAGGAGAACCTCTGCTAGGGCAGTGTGGGAGGGAAACATGAGGTCAGAATCCCCACACAGAGTCCCTACTGGGGTACCACCTAGTGGAGCTGTGAGACAAGGGCCACCATCCTCCAGACCCCAGAATGGTAGATCTACCGACAACTTGCACCGTGTGCCTGGAAAAGTTACAGACGCTCAATACTAGCCCATGAAAGAAGCCAGGAGGGAGGCTGTACCCTGCAAAGCTACAGGGGTGGAACTGCCCAAGACCATGGGAACCCACCTCTTGCATGGGCGTGACCTGGATGTGAGACATGGAGTCAAAGGAGATCATTTTAGAGCTTTAATATTTGACCACCCCGCTGGATTTTGGACTTGCATGGGGCCTGTAGCCCCTTTGGTTTGGCCAATTTCTCACATTTGGAATGGTTGTATTTACCCAATGCTTGCATCCCCATTGTATCTAGGGAGTAACTAACTTGCTTTTGATTTTACAGGCTCATAGGCAGAAGGGACTTGCCTTGTGTCAGATGAGACCTTGGACTATGGATATCTGAGTTAATGCTGAAATTAGTTAAGACTTTAGAGGACTATTGGGAAGGCAAGATTAGTTTTGAAATTGTAAAAAGGATGTGAGACTTGGAAGGGGCCAGGGGTAGAATGATACGGTTTGTCTGGGTCCCCACTGAAATCTCATCTTGAATTCCCACATGTGGGAGGGACCAGTGAAAGGTAATTGAATCATGGGGGCAGGTCTTTCCCATGCTGTTCTTGTGACAGTGAATGAGTCTCACGAGATCTGATGATATTATAAGGGTGAGTTTCCCCGCACAAGCTCCCTTCTCTTGTCTGCCAACCCTGTGAGACATGCCTTTCACCTTCTGCCATTATTATGAGGCCTCTGTAGCCACGTGGAACTATAAGTCCAATAAACCTCTTTTCTTTGTAATTTTCTCAGTCTCAGGTATGTCTTTATCAGCAGCATGAAAACGGGCTAATACAGTACATAATTGTACATGTGTGTATGTGGTACATCCCCTACCTCATGGAAAATACCTGTAGTAACTCCATGGAAAAACCAACTTTAAAAGATGATTAGGATTTAGATAAACTGATGAGGAAAACAAGGTGTGAGGAAAATGGAGGTAGAAATGAGAAAAAACTCATGTAGTTTAGCAGGAAGTTGAGGCTGGGTCTATGTTTTTAAAAGCCTTTAAGTTTAGACAGAAAAGCTTAGCTTCTCAGGATGAAAGTAACATTGAAGGACTTGATCTGAGAGTAGTGTAATATAAGACAGGTTACAGAAGGGAAAGACTGGAATTAATGAGACCAATGTTGTCACAGTAGCCTTATATCTTTGCACAGTGCCTACAGCACATATGGAATCAGTAAATGTTTATTAAATACAGGCAAAAATGAATTAACAATTATATCAAAATTTATTACTAATTGTATTATCTAAATTGTATTACTAAATGTACTATCTATGACAACTATTACTTAAAGGTGACTGCTGTAATAACATCTAAGCTAATGTGACCCATCTATTGTCCATAAACACCATTTCTAAGTCTAGAATAGATGAGTCACAGATGACACCCAAGTGTGAAATATGTGAAAGCACATAGCTTGAAAGTGTGTGTGTATGTGTGTGCACGTGTGTGCATAAAACTATACCTATAAATGAGCAGAAAGCATAGGTTTCAATGTGCAATCTCTAAAGTCAGCCTTTCTGGATCATATCACAGCCTTAATACTTACTGATTAGCTAACCTCAGGCAAAATTACTGAGCCATTATGAGGCTCAGTTTTCTCATATTTAAGATAGTAATAAAGCATCTTCCTTATATTTAGAATGACATTAAAACAGTACTTATCTTATAAGTTTAATTGGGACAATAAGTACTTAAACTAAATAGTGAGTATCAATGTTAGTTATTATTGCGTTTTTAAAATTTCTTTTTCACTAAGTTACCTTCCTGTTGAGATTGTTCTTTCCACCAGATGTGGTTCAGAAGTAGTTCATCAAGTCTTAGGGCATTTGTCATAATAAAAATATGCCATATATAGCTCTTTACTGAAAGAATGGAACAGGCACTGATTATTAACTAATCCATGATTCTAAAGAATCATGATTTAGAGCACTTTAATTTAAAAAAAAGCATTACCCCTACATTTTGACTAACAATACTACTGGGTTTTCTTCCTAACTTTATGTCTTAGTATTTTTTATTATAAGAGAAAACCAATTTTTACTTACAGTTCAGTAGAGAAAAACTTATTGTACAGTTTCCTTGTGAACCTACTTCACCCTCTTGTCTTCAATATGAAGAATCAAGCCCTTCCCACCTTTACAGCCACCTCTGCCATAGAAAGAGGAGCCTCAATACCTCCACGCACAGTGATGTGTTTGAGACCATCAATGTGCCAACATTTCCAGGTGGTGAATTCTAAATTCTAATTAGGCGACATCCTAATCCCACAATGTTTTCTGAAGACATAGCTGACCACCCCTCCACATCTGCCAGGGAATCATAGGAGTTGTAAAAGTCCTTTTGGGAACCACATTTCCTTCTCTCATGATCTTTGCCATCTGAATGAAGACTTCCCTTGTGTAAAAACAAATACAAGTTTCCTGTTACTATTCCTGTATAATTTACAGTTTCCCCAAATATTGATAAATGCATACCATAACATTTTTCTTCAAAATAAATCATGACCAACATTTTAAGAAATTCTGCCTCTGGGCCGGGCGCGGTGGCTCAAGCCTGTAATCCCAGCACTTTGGGAGGCCGAGACGGGCGGATCACGAGGTCAGGAGATCGAGACCATCCTGGCTAACACGGTGAAACCCCGTCTCTACTAAAAATACAAAAAACCTAGCCGGGCGAGGTGGCAGTCGCCTGTAGTCCCAGCTACTCGGGAAGCTGAGGCAGGAGAATGGCGTAAACCCGGGAGGCGGAGCTTGCAGTGAGCTGAGATCCGGCCACTGTGCTCCAGCCTGGGCCACAGAGCGAGACTCCGTCTCAAAAAAAAAAAAAGAAATTCTGCCTCTGTGATTTTTGATATATCAAACTTAAACCCAACTTTCTAAAATGAGCTCTACTCTTTCTCTAATGGGGGAAAAATTGTTTTGAAGGAGGGTTAGCCATTACTTTGGGTTTTTTTTCTTTTTTAGGAATATCTGTAACTTTAAATCATGACTCTTGTGTTTTTAAATACAGATATTTCCACTTATTAAGAACACTTAAAAAGATTAAATGTAGCCTTAAATAAATAAGACATAATAAGGAAAAGCAGTGCTGGCAATTGAGGGCAGATCAGACTTACTGTCTTACACAATGATTTCTATTACTTAAAAGTGACTGCTGTCATAACATCTAAGCATTAATAAAGTTTAAATAATGTGGCAGAAATAGCTAGCTATCTCACAAAGATTTACAGTCTTTTCCATGTTTCAGAATTGTTGCTAGAAAGCAGCTGCCCAGATAGAGACTACATTTCCCAGCTTCCCTTGTGTCTTGGTGGGGTCATGTGATTAATTTCTGGCCAGTGGAATAAAGGTAAAGTGAAGTGTTACACTTCCAGGCTTGGGTCATAAGAAACTGCTGTACAATCCTCAGTGAGCTCTTTCTTCCTCCCATTTTGGCAGTTGGAAGTACTTGCCCAAGGTGGCCTTGTAAATCATGTGTGGAAGAAAAAAGAGTTCAGTCAATCTGTGTTTTTGAAGATCAGGTGGAACTGAGACCAACCTACAACCATTCCTGCCACTGCTAAGTGGGTGGGAATAAACTGTTTATATTGGGTTACCCTATTGAGAATTGATGATTTTTTACAGAAGCTAGAGTAATCTTAGTTAATATATGTAGACAAATCACTACACAGTAAATAAAAACTATATTAATGTTATATAACTTACATCTAAATAAAAACAAGCATTCCTTAAAAAGGGAAGTTTTAAAATGGCAATGTTAACAGAATAGCATACAAATATTAGTTATTAGTAGTAATAATGCATATGAACATTATTTTTATAATTTGGCTAACATTTATTGAGTGCTTACAATGTTCAATTCTTCCTGTATTATAACATTTAATTCAGAAAAGCCCTACAGTTGAAGAATATAAAGCACAGAGATATTAAGTTACTTGCCCAAGATTATATAGTATTAGTTGGCAGAGAAGGGGTTTAAAATACTCCATATATTGGATGATTATTGTGTGATTAGTGAATTAAAGAGACTATTAAGAAACCAGCCAGAAAATGGCAAACTTATAAGTTCATTGTTCATTAAATTAGGAAGTTTTATTTGCAGGGCATGATGACATTCAAGAACTGTGGGAAATAGAAATATGTAAAGGACATGGACTATGACACAAGCATATTAAAATCTAGTGGGGAACATGAGCCATATACAAAAATAACTATAATATACATCTGTATATAGTAAATGTCCTATAATATTGCAGAATATTGTGAGACTTTAGGTGAAAAGGGTCACTTTTAGCAGGGAGTCAGAGCATACTTTTTGTAGAAAATTGCAATTAATATTGGCCCTGCCTAAATGGCAGGCAATTCAATGGGCAGAAGCAATCAAAAGCCCTTTCAAGTGGACACATAAATATCTATAATCAAGAGCAGAAAATTGTTTAACAAAGAGGTAGAAAGACAATTTGGGATCAGTTGAGTGTGGATCTTGAATATCAAGCTAAAGTTTGCTTGACTTTGTGAAGCAGATAACAGAAGCCATTAGCAGAGTTATACACTAGGTAGATAAATCTAATTATCAAGTATAGATTGAACTAGTTTATAATGAGACTGAAAAGCCCCATCCTCTTTCCCCTATGTGGTATACTGTAAGAGATGTATCGTGGCTATGTGATTAATGAGAGTAAGAAGGCCTACTCAAAAATCTCATGGGGCCGAAACTATGTGACACTCAGCAACATGATGTAACCTGGCCTGGGAATTTCCAGGAAACAAGACAACCTCAGCACAGATACAATTCCTAGAAACCTTAAAACAAAGCTTACTCGTACAAGAATAACAAACTCACTCTGAAGGAAACTCCTCGTAACTGACCTGGACTGAAGATAGAATAAGAAAGGGGGAAGGATCCCTTAAACTCTAGGAATGGTGTCTCCAAGTCAAGACTTTCCCAGTCAGATGGCCATCTGGTGTCCTGATTGTATCTGGCCCATGCCATTGGCCTGCTCCCAACATCTGCCTTGTAAAAGTTCTCCCAGAATAAACTGCTTCAGGTCAGATGGTGTCTGAGATTCACCTTTGACGTGAATTGGACTAAACAGGAGAACTCACTCCTGAGGAAGCTAGTGACCGAGGACAACCCAAGACCCCCAAACACGACATCCCCCAAACACGAACAATAAAATTATGTTTTTTCCTATTCTTTTTTTTTTTTTTTGGACACAGAGTCTCACTCCGTAACCCAGGCTGGAGTGCAATGGCACAATCTCAGCTCACTATCACCTCTGACTCCCAGGTTCAAGTGATACTCCTACTTCAGCCTCATGAGTAGCTGGGATTACAGGTGCCCAACACCACACCCGTATAATTTTTATATTTTTATTAGGGACAGGGTTTCACCATGTTGGTCAGGCTGGTCTCAAACTCCTGACCTCAGGTGATCCATCCACCTCGGCCTCTCAAAGTGCTGGGATTACAGGCATGAGCCACCATGCCCAGCCAACCTTTCCTTTCAATAAATGTTTACTGAAGACAGTTCAGAAAATACAGGTGAATATAAAATAAAAAATATCCCCTTGTTTGCTATTATCTCCTTCCCTAATTTTCCCTTGAAAATATAAACAAAAAAAAAATGCTTTGCAAAAATAGTTTCAAACAATACTTAATGTTGTATAACCCACTGTTTAAACTATATCATCATAATGGTTCTGTAGCATTCCATCAATTGGCTAGATCATTATATATCTAAAAATGCTCAATTACTAGAAAATTAGATTGTACTTATATTTACTATCATTATATGATAAATAGCCCATTTTTAAACTTTGACAATTTCATGTTCAAAAATAATCTCATTGCTTTAATTTGCACTCCTTTGATTATCAGTAGTAAGTTGAGCCTTTTCCATACTTTTCATAGCATGTCTTCCTAGTGAATTGCCTACTCATGTATCTGCTGCTTATAAAATTATATATCTTTTTCCTACTTATTTTTTGAAGACTTAATCTATAGAGTAAGAATATTAACTTTTTTCTGTCATATACACTGCAAAACATATCTTAGTTTCCCATTTGCCTCTAAACTAATTTTTGGCATTTCTGTCATACAAAATCTCTCAATATTCAGATAAGCAAATCTACCAATTCTGTCCTTCAGGATTTTTCCATTCTAAAAGATTTTTGGAATAACAAAAGTGTGAATATTAGCCTGCAATTTGTACCAGTATTTTAATTATTGATTTGCATTTTTAACATTCCTCCTCCAAGCTAAAACTATATATTCTTCATGTTTATTTCCACCAACACCAATTTTACTGGCTGAAACTACTAGTGTAATATAGAAATTAAAAATATGGACTCTACAGTCATACTTCCTGAGTTAAATTCTGGTTTCACTTACCAGCTGTGACTCTGAGAAAATTATTTCACTTTTTGGTGTCTCAGTCTTTTCATCTACAAGATAGTGGTAAGAAGTGTACCTATCTCATACTGTTGTGAAGTTTAGACAAATTAAATCACATAAAGCATATGATACGCTCTCAATATGGGTTACTTTTATTATTATTGAGACATTCATTTACGATACACCAACAAATCCAGGCCTTGCGCTAAATATTGGAGCACATCAATATACTAACATTTAAGGAATCTGCCCTACAGAAGTTTACATTCGAGAAAAGGTACATACTGTATGCAAATAATAAGCAGAATAATTGCAGATTGTAACTATTTCAATAAGGGAAATAAATGTAGTAATAATATCTCTTCTGCAGTAGAGAGCAAAAGAGCTTCACCAAGAGAAATAGGGAAAGAGGCAGCCAGTTGAGAAATTTGAAGAAGAGTATTTGTGCCAGAGGGAGTAAAAAGTGCTAGGCCGCAAGGTGAGGGAAGGTATTGGCATATTTAATCAACATAAAGAAAACTAACTAGAGTGCTATAGTGAGCAAGCTAGAGAATGGGGCAAGACAAAGTTGTGGAGGTAGCAGGAGCCCCATGATCCAGGGCCTTGTGAACCACTTAAGGAGTTCAGATTCATTCTAAGTTAAATGGGAAGACATTGAAGGATCTTAACCAGAAAACAGTGTGGTTAAACTCTCTCTCAATCTGGTCAAGATCTGATTCAGGTTTTTAAAAGGCTATATGGGCTGCTTGAGGAAGAACAGTTTAGAAAAGGGCAAGAGTAGGAGCAAGAAACACATTTAGAAGGTGGGGTACACAGAGTAGTACCCCTCAGCTGCAAAGATCTCCTCAATGTGATTCCAAGGACCTGTGAATACGTTACCTCACATGCCAAAAGGGACTTTGCAGATATTTTTCAACAAAGGATCTTGAGATGGAAGATTATTCTGGATTATCTCAGTGGGTCCAATGTAATCACAAGGACCCTTATAAGGGCAAAATAGGAGGGTCAGAGTCCGAAAAGGCAATATGACAGTGGAAGCAGAGAAAGAGACTGAAAGATGCTATGCTGTTAGCTTTGAAGATGAAGGGTGAAGCCACAAGCCAAGTAATGTCAGTGGCTTCTAAAAGCTAAAAAGGACAAATAAGTAGATTTTTCCCTACAACCTCTGGAAGGAACAAAGCCCTGCTAACATCTTGATTGTAGCCCAATTCATTTTGAATCTCTGACATCAGAATTGTAAAGTAATTAATTTGTGTTGTTCTAAGTCACCTAGTGTGTGGTAATTTGTTATAGCAGCAACAGAAAATACATAAGAGTTTTGCATTAAGTAATTCAGGTGAAATATGTTAGTATTTCATGGATAGTGTAGTCATGGCAGAAATAGTAGAGAGGTGGACATATATCTGCTATATATTTTCTAGGAAAATAGGATAGGCATTGAATTGGATCTATAAATTTTAACTTGAACATGTAGG
Organism: Colobus angolensis palliatus; assembly: GCF_000951035.1. NCBI lineage: Eukaryota > Metazoa > Chordata > Mammalia > Primates > Cercopithecidae > Colobus > Colobus angolensis. The sequence goes on along the minus strand of NW_012120376.1, from coordinate 1,620,615 downwards.
TAGATAATGAAAACATTTATTAAACTGGGTAGATTGTAGAGCAAACAAGTTTGGCATGGGAGGAAAAAAGAAAGTCAAGAATTATGTTTTGAAAATGTTAAGTTTCAGATGCCTATTAGACATTCAAAAGGAAATAAAAGTAGGCAATTGAATCTATTTATTGGGAGCTCAATACAAAGGTAAGAGTTGGAGCTATGAATTTGAGAGACAGAATTTGAGAGTCATCAGTAGTTAGAAAACATTTACAGCTGGAGGTTAGATAAAATTTTTTCTCTATGCATTAAATGTTTATTGTGCATCTGCTTTTCTAAAAGCTGGGCATACAAGGGTGAACAAGACAAAATTGTCCCTATTCTCATGGAGCTTCTATTCTAGTGGAAGGAGATAGATAATAAACCAAGGGGATTAAATAAAAATATAGGAAGGGAGAAGCATTATCAGGAAAATAGAAAAAGATGGTGTGGGCCTCAGAGCTATTTTATTAATTTTATTTTTAAACTCTTAGGTTTGAGGGTGCATATGAACGTCTGACAAATAGGTAAACTCACGTCATGGGGGTTTGTTGTACAGATTATTTCATACTCAGGTATAAAACCTAGTTCCCAATGGTCATTTTTTCCTGTTCCTCTCCCTCCTTTCACCCTCCACCATCAAGTAGACCCCAGTGTCTGTTGCTCTCTTCTTTGTATTCATGAGTTCTCATCATTAGCTCCCACTTGTAAGTGGGAACATGCAGTATTTGGTTTTCTGTTCCTGTGCTAGTTTGCTAAGGGTAATAACCTCCAGCTTCATCCATGTTCCTGCAAAAGACATGATCTTTTTCTTTTTTATGGCTGCATAGTACTCCATGGTGTATATGTTCCACATTTTCTTTATCCCACTGTCATTGATGGGCATTTAGGTTGATTCCATGTCTTTGTTGTTTTGAATACTGCTGCAATGAACATTTGCATGCATGTGTTTTTATTGCAGAATGATTTACATTCCCCTCAGTATATACCCAGTAATGGAATTGCTGGGTCAAATGGTAGTTCTGCTTTCAGCTCTTTGAGGCATCACCATACTGCTTTCAACAATGGTTGAACTACTTTACACTCCCACCAACAGTATTTAAGCATTCCTAGGGCTAGTTTAAGCAGAGCATTGGGGAAAGTTCTTTCTCAGAAACTGACAAGATGTATTAGAGTTTAGGGTGGAGAAGCATCCTTAGATTGGGAGTCAGAGAAATCTTTATTGAGGAGGTACTTAAGCTGAGACTTGAATGACAAGGAGGCAGCCATACTTACTGTTGAATTTATCGTTCTTCTTGTATCTGACTGAACACTTGGAGGACAAAGATATTGCCTAATTTTTTTTGTATGCACAGGGTCTGGCACTAAGACAGCCAGATTATTATATATATTGTAATAGTATGCCTTTGAAAAGTTGTGAGTAAATAAGTATTTACCATCTACCAGGTTGGAAGACCAAAAGAAATAAAAGAATTTTGTTGCTACTTCCATAGCCCACAGTCTATTTGAAGAGACTATACATAAGCACAGTAATTGAGATGTCAATACATGAAGCAGCATGACATGTACTGCTGTCTTATATGCTACATGAGGACATCCTAATATAGTGAATGGAAAGTAGGCTTATATTAAGAAGACAAGATTGTTAAACCTACCCTTGTGTATAATCAGATGGGGAATCTTCATAAGTAATTTAACTTCTATGTATTTATTTCCTAATCTGTAAATAAAAATAAACATATTTTCCAAACCTACCTTCATGTGACAAGGCCTAGTCTGTCACAAAGCAAAAAGAATAATAACTGTAGACATTATTATTCTAGTGAAACTAATACATATTAAAATAATACATCCTAATTATTATTAGGATAATATTTAAGTGTCAAAATATATCATTGAGATACAGACTATATGACAAGGAACTTATATTATATGGCTTTGACTTACTGGAAATCTTAAACATGCAATGATCAGTTCCTAGACAAGAATTTTTTCTCCCGAGAGCTTTTTATTTTTTCTGCTCCAAAGGTTATCTTAAAGTTAGTGCTTTAAAGAGGTTCTTTTTGTGTTAAGTGGCAACTAGGTACGCCCTGGGTCTTAAAGACAGATGCCATAACTCTTTCCAGTTCTGATGCAGATTAGTGCTGCACAGAGCAGCCATAAAAAGGCCACAATGAGTGAATTTTAGCAAAAAGCAATAACAGTGATATATAAAAATGGCCAAAATAAACATAAATCAGCTACCTCAAAATGACATATTGACACAATTCAGTGGTCTCCTCAACCAACCTCTACCTTCCTTCAGGCATTTTTTTTTCCCCAAGTTCTCCAAACCTCATTCTCAGAAACTTTAAATCACAGGGATGGCTCTAGGGAGCCTCTGCTATTCAGTTACCTTGACTCCTTGCTTCCATCATCCTGCAACACTCAAGGCTGCCAACTAGCCAAAGCAGACTCTCCCCGGTATCCAGCATCAGCTGTATCATTCCTCCTCATAATTCGGCAGCAGGATGTCTGCCATCCTCACTAGGAGAATAGAATCCACACCTCCCTCCATTGGGGTTTTCAGTCGATCAACCTGTATCATTTTTCTAAAGGCTCAACTTTCTCTTTATCCTTCTTACTCTTCATTAAATCTTCAACTCATTCTGTCTGTTCTATATTGTCACATCTGTTTTTTTCTTTATCAAATAGAACCTGTCAAACCCCAAAAAATTGTTCACTTCAGTGCTTATATATTTTTTAACCTACACTGAATAGGTAAATGTGCCACAATAATTATTTGCTTGAGATAAGTAACATAACTTCTCAGGTCCTCAATCTTCTTATCAGTAAAACTGGGATGAAATGGACCGCAATTAGTGGATTTTAAACTTTTGTTAAATACTGAGATTCCCTGCAGCCTAAGTGACAGACAGAGACCCTGTCTCAAAAAAAAAAAAAAAAAAATACACACACACACAAGGATGCTTTCTTCAAGTGCTATTGTATACCCATGTATAGAGCAAAGCCCTCCAAAGGAGCACCACTCTAAGGCAGACGGGAATGGAACTCTGGAGCTCTCCCAGGTAATACAGCATCACTCTTCCTTATTGGGGTCCCTGAGATATTTCCAACTCACAAAACCCAAAGGAACACATGATAGTCTTAATAAGGTCCATTCTAACTTTAATAACCAAAGACTCTATTCAAAATGCTTGTATAGTGGGAGAGACTGAGTGGCAAGGAAGCTATAATACTGTTGTATGTCAACTTTTATTTTATTGAAATGCCTATAAACAGTATCTCATTTAATTCCCTACAATAATGCTATTATGCTTATGGCTACCAATGAAAAGACTGAGACTCAGAGAGTAAAACTTGAATGTACATATTTTGTAAGAGGCTGTAAGGCAATTCAAACACCTGCTTCTCCCATTGTTGCACATTACCTATAGACCTGATCATGACTTCCTAACCTAGTCCCCATCTGGCCAATAGTATATATCACCTATTGTTGATGTTTATATTTACTAGTCTAGTAAAATTGGAACAATAGGATGGAGTAGGTTTGTGTAGAGCACTAAGAAATAATAATTTGACTTAGAGAGAAACAGAGAAGATAGCATTAATAAATTGATAAAGTTAAACGTTTTCAAAACCTGATACTTACTTCTAAATGTACTATAAAAATCGTGATTACCCAGAAAGAGCATTACTTCAAAGAATATATTTTTAATTCCTGCAATCATATCCAAAACAGTTCATAGCATGCATTGAATTTCTCACTTTAAAAAAATCTTTCTAGTGATAAAATGTGAAGATAAGCAAATGTAATCTCTTATAATCAGCTGAATTCCATATCCTTAGAATACCTCTTATGCAAATCTAAATATCTCTGGATAGTTACAGAGATAGTATTAATTGTGGAAAACAGGCTAGGATGTGAATTCAAAACTTGTTAGATACTGCGTTATCATTCCCTATTTATCAGCTTATGTGTTTCCTCAGATTCTATGTTATCTTTGCTCTTTTTCCGTCTGGCAGATGTTCAAGGGTGAATTATGCAGTTAAGAATAAAAAATTCCACTTCATCCAGATGCCCAATTTGCTAACTCTTCATTTGCCAAAAACACATGTTTACTATCTATTACATAATGACTACAGAAACAACTTCCGGTTTCCGTCTCATGAATTGATACTGAGAATCTGACAAATGTCCTGGAAGGCATTTTTCAGTGTCCATTCCCATGCAATTTTATTAAATTTCACAAATTTACCAACATCTGGGGAGAAAAACTCTCCCCTCAAAAGTTTTAAGTTCCAAAGAGTTTGTAGAATAATAATACAATTTCAGTCTCTAAATGTTGTTAAAAGTTTAGCTGATCTTGAAAGGAGCCACTCTACCCTATCCAGAAACATTTTTTAAAATGTTTCCACAAGTCTTTATAGTCATTGTGAATTCTTAAAGAAAACTGTATTTACATAAGTTTCTCCCAACCCAACAGTTACTAATACTCCTCAGTACATCAAAGATTTCATCACATTGTAGATCAATGGTGATGTAGTGATGGTGAATCTATTTCCTTTACATTAACAAGAAAAGTTTATAAAATGAGGTGTGGGGATGGAAGGGAGAGGTAGTTGAAATAACAGGAAAACAATAATTAATATTATATTGTGTTCCAACCCTAAATCTGTCTCAACATATCCAAAATAATGTGGTAAATAAAAGCTGATGTTAACTATACTGTCTACATTCATTTCCTCTCTGATTTTTACTTAACTCTAATAAGCAGTACTAGTATGGTACGTATGTAACTATCTACCTACCTCACTCTCTTTTTAGGAAATCCCAATATTCAGAATAATATCTGTCAGAGTAAGGCATATAAAAAGAAGAGGATGAGGAGAAAGAAAGGAAGGAAAAAAAGGAAGAAAGAGAAAAAAAGAAATCAAAGAAAAGAAAGATAATTCAATCTTAATTATACTACCTTTTGTTTCAGCCTTACTAAACAAGGCACTCATTAAGTATTTGACGACTGGAAAAATAAATGAAAAAACAAAGTGAAAAGAACTATACTGGAAAAAGGAAACGAATTTCAGTACAAGTGTTTTTCCCCAGCTGGAATACTGTAAAACTCACCTGACCTCTCAGGATTTCATATGTTAAATGAAGAAATGTGACTAGATAAACTGCAATTCTAACACTAATGTTCTATACAATTGTTTTCACAAAGAAATAAGTGTATGGAGATTCTTGTTGTTTTGAAAATATTTGATTACATTGGACAGGTGTGTCCACAATCAATGGATAGATATATTTATTCACCAAACTTTGAGAGGATGTCTGTACCTTCCCTAATTGTTGGTGGGAGTGGAAGCTTTCTTTCTTGTTTGCACACATTAGGCATTCATTCAATAATTAGCTCCTTTTTTCTCTTTTCTGAAAACTACCTACCTATAGTGTTGACACTTCATTTGACAGGTGTTCACACACACACACACACACACACACAATTATCTGGAGGGTGCTGAAACATCTTATTACCATCTACACTAATTGCTGTGCATAACTTACTTGTTCTAGTTAAAAGGTAAAATATTTCATAATGATGATTAAGTATTTGTAATATAGGTTAATAATTTGAAAATTCTCACATTTTTATCACATGGCATCTATTTTTATTGGTTCCTTTGCACAGCTAATCTAGGAAGAGGTTAGAAAACCAAGACACATCTGCAATTAAATAAAAGTTAATTTCCAGAACCTAAGTAGGAGTTTTCATCTTTAGATAGCCTACTGAGTTTTATCTTTTAATAAACTGGATTGCAAGCAAAAAAGAGAAAAAGAAAATAAGCAAGGAAGGAAGAGAGGGAGGAAGTGGTAAAGAGACACAGAGACCCTTAGAAACAAGAGCTATTTCAGAGCTGTCCTAGGAAACTGCCTCTGCATCATTTGGACTATGACTCATATTAACATGAATTTGCAAGTAAGAACTCTAATAAAAACATATTTATCCTCTATCCAGCACCTCTTCAAGAGAACATTAATTGCAACAATGCATAATTGACTTTAGGGAATTTAAGTTTAGAGAATTTTTTTTTTTTTAATTTCTGCTGTGCCTCAAAACTTGTCTCAAAAACTTAAGAAATGAGAGTGCTTAAGTCACTTTGCCAAATTTTAAATGCCTTTTATTCCTGTAGAGTTTTTAGTTTATAAGTCATTTTCCTAGGCATTATCACCTTTGAGTTTTCCAATCTACTTCTAGAGTAAACTGAAATTATTAGCCCCACTTTTTAGATAATTACAGTTTAAGTATTGAATGAAGTAATTTAAATATGAGCTAAGACAGAAAACCAATTATAATATAAAGCCAGAAATGCAAGAAATGTTATGATAGGCATCATGAAAAGTCTCTTTATGAATATATTTTGCAAATGCTATTTTTCTCCTTGATTCTGATGGGTTCATTTACATTAAAAGACAAAATTAATTTACGTAATAATTTGATCTGTGGCTACTATAGGTTAAAAAAATACTCGTTTTTCTCTTCACTGAAGATGAAAGAACATGCATTCAAAATATTGAGAAGTAGTTCTCTCATCCCCTAAATCTTGTAACTTGAGCACTGCAGGTTCAAAATAAATCATCTATTTTGACACTCATCAATGCATATGTCCATTTTCCATGACATTTTAAATAGCATAAAATTTGGAGCAGTATCAAGTAGTGAAGGAAACAAATGATGTTGCTTTCATTCCTGCCCCTATTCCAATCTACTAAAAGTTCAAAATTACCTAAATATTCTATCAGAATAGAAATGTAACTGTGAAGTATCAAAATGCATAGAAAGTAAAATTGCTACAAAACTAAGAAACCAGTAAGTAGAGAAAAATATTCATTCACTGTGCATCTTCCTGGTGTTAAATGTCGCTTCCTCTGAAGGTGTCCCCATCTCTTCAGACATAGGAACTATTTTTCCCATGGATTTGTTCCAGAGTTAGTTCATATAACCATACTCCTAGAACATAATATGATGGTTTTATTTATGCTTCCTGCTTCCCAGAGACTAGGAAATACTTAAAACTAAGCCTTGACTTTTGTATTTTTAGTGCCAGCATACTGTCTAATATATAGTACATACATAATATCACATGTATCAATATGTAAATAAGTAAATGAATGAATGATTCATGTTGAAAGAAATACTAATATATTCTTTAAGAAGTAAACCTCAACAGGAAAAAGAGTCAAGCCTTTAGCCAAGGTTTATTTTCAAAAGTGTTTCATATCTACATGATTGATCATTTTGACTGCTCATTCATTCTATATGTGTTCTCTATAGAGTTTTATCAAACATAGGAAATACTCTTTGGGTTATTTTTTATTCTCTATAAATAATGGCAAGCATATGCATTAAAAAACTTCATTTAGAAAGTTTTTGAAAGAATATTTTAATTTTATTCTTCCTATACCAAAATAAGTATAGTATCTTTATAATATACTCTGTTTCTGTTTTCTTTTGTTTGAAACAGGGTCTCACTTTGTTGTCCAGGCTGGAGTGCAGTGGCATGATCATAGCTCACTGCAGTCTGAAATTCCTGGCCTCAGGCAGTCCTCCCACCTTGGCTTCCCAAAAAGCTGGAATTACAACCATGAGCCACCGCACCCAGACCTAATGTTTACTCTGTGATACCAATTTTAAATGTTGTATAAAAACATTCCAAAACCTGCTCCTTTGGATCAAGGCCAATGTCAGTATACTATATTTAGCTGAATAAATTACAGGCACCCACTAACTTTGCTAAGAGCTCAGGGTCTCCAGGTAGGCCACAAATACACCTTCAATCCTGGGCAAGTTACTCCGTCTTGGCATTTCTGTTTGCAAATCAGTAAAAAATAAGTAGTTGTACCACCTAGCAGGCCGGGTTCTGTCCTGCTCATAGCATTCTGCATTGGTGTAATTCCTCATTAGGAATCTTAGTATGAACTCTACTGTAGTTTCAGACCTTGAAACAACGAGCAAATAAATGTAGCCTCCCTTCCCCCTCCAAACCCACCATGTTCTTTAATGTCTGTATCCTATCACTGAGAAATCAGACATGAATGTTTAAGGAAAATGGGAGGAGAGTGCCCATAGAATAATACTTACAAAAGGATCTGAGATAAGACTCATGCATGAACAAATAGGAACCACATACCAAAAGTCATTGTGGGGAGACTTTAGGTTAGCCTCTAAGATACCTAACACCTGGTGTTTACATTCTTATAGAATGCCCTCTTTTTGAGTGTGAGTGTGAGACCTGTGATTTGAAAACAGTCAGTAGAAGACAGCAAAAGTGACAGGATGTCACTTCACAATTCATGCTATGTTATATAATACTGTCTTGCTAACAAACTAGCTTTAGATTCTCCTTGTCAGCTGTGACAAAGCAAGCTGTGATGAAGCAAGTAGAAATGGACACTACAGGAACTGATAGTAACCTCCAGGAGCTGACAGAAATATCAGTCCTACCACTTCAAGGAAATAAATTCTGCCAATAACATGAATGAACTTAGAAACAAATTATTATCCAGTTGAGCCTCTGATGAGACTGTAGACCCAGCCAACATGTGAGCTGCAGACTGGCAAGACCCCGGAGCATTGAATCCAGCAATGCCGTGCCTGTACTCCTGACCCACAGAAACCATGAGATAATAAATGGGTGTTGTTTAAGCTGCCAAAATTGTGGTAAGTTGTTATATGGCAATAGATAACTAGTATAGTTGTGAAGGTAATGTTGGTCTCTTCATTTCCACATTTTGTATACAGTGTTCATTAGTTCCATACACTTAGGTAGTAAAAAGCATACTGACCCATTTTATCTCCTCTAGCAAAACAACTGTAGATATATCTATTTTATTTCCAAAAAAGTCATAATGTTTTATTGTCTATAAAGCACACCTTAGATAATGAATGAAGAATTTATGCTAAAAGAAACTGGCTGGTTCTTTGGCCATTCCTTGTATTGAGGGTTTACCAGTATTTATAGTAAAAAGTCCTAAATTCATTTATTTATTCACTATATATTTGATACACTCCTGTTTTATAAAAACTGCAGAAAGTGCTCTGGGGGATTCAGAGATAAATAAGACATGGTTACTGCCCCAAGAAAAATTATAACTTTGTCACACTAAGTTTTGTGAATGTGTCGTCAATGCAAGAGTTTAAATTGTTTGTAATACTGTGTGTCTTAAAGGATCACAGTTTCAGAACGAGGAAAATAAATGCAATGTATCAAAGTGAAATTGCCTATATGAGCCCATCTATAATGTTTTTATTAAGTGGTTTCAATTTATCATGGGAACAAAATGGACTGTTACGGATGGGTAATATCTCAATAACCAGATATACGGAGGAGAATAATTTATTGGAGAAACTTAAAGGTAAGAATGATGGGCATATTCAGAGAACAAGTGATTTGGGCTTGAAAACCATCACGGTTTATTGGAAAAAACAAAAGCACAGGACATAGAGTCGAGTCAATTAAAAAATAACGAAGGTCTGAACTAGCCTGGAATGGAAAGGAGGATCCAAACAGAAAACAAAGACACTGTGGATGTGGACCCTAGAATAAGAACAGCAACTGATTGTGTGAGACAGTTGATAGAGAGAAACAGAAACGACTTTGAAGTTTAAAACCTGGATAAAAGGGAATAGAATCATCATTAACAACATTTAGGAGGGTTAAGAGGCAGTATCTGTTTGTTGGGAGAAAATAGGTGGGTTTGATACACATTGGATTTAAAGGGCTAGTGAGACAGGATATTTGAGGGGGAGAAAGGTAAGGAGAATAAGATCAAGAATATTTGGCAATGAGGAAACCACTAAAACTGCACTTTCAGTTTTACAATGGGTAAAAAAGTGGGTTAGTAGAAAAAATCGAGTCAAATGACAAAGCAACAAGTATCTTGAACAACAACATAAGAAAAATGAAAGGGAGATGGATGTTCCTGATGCTTTTCAGGGTACAGCACTGTCTTACTACAAGTCAAAAGAGGAGCTCTAGTCTAAGTATTTTCAAATATGAAAAGAAATGTTTTTTGAAAGACACCATAGAAAAAGATAAAGCACAAATTTTAAATATAATTTCACTATTTTTGGCACACATGCCCCTTTGAATATAGCACATCTCTTTTCTCTTAGGGAAAATTAATGGAATAAAAAAGACCTCCTATCCCTATTTAAATCACTGGATCTGTAAAAATGGAACATATCCAAAACTGTGATGAATGAAACAACTGATGAAAGTTCAAAAAACTCAAAAGTTACTTTATATATATTATTTGAGCTATTTTCTGATATACTTTCCATTTCTTAACACAGTACCCCGAGTTGAAGCAATGACAACTAGACGCAGGATTATAACACCTATGTTTTCAGTTGTGAAGAGTGAGTTATTTTTGACGACGAGTGTGAGCTGCAGACAAGCACATAACACCATGCCCACTAGTCCTATAATTTGCATTTTGTTTTAGGAAATTTTCTTGTTTTCTGAAGTTTCCATTTTCAGAGTACGTGTAGCACACAACCTGGCAGTACTACCCTTTAAAAAAATCTCTAGAGCATTTAACAAAGTTCTATGCAGAGAGGATGTTCAAAACTTCTAATTAGTTAATCTGTGTATGTGTGTGAGTGAGTGTGTGTGTGTGTGTGTGTGTATTTGTAAATCTGAAATTCTGTATGTGAGAAAATTGAGGTAAAATAGCTGGCAAAGTGATTGCTTAATAAATGCTTAAAAGAAACATGAAATCTGAGAAATACAGAATGACAGAAAGCATTGAAATAAAAGAAAATTGGGAAACAGTTATCAGCTTAGAATCTATGTCATTTAAAAATATAAAGTGTTAACACCACCACAAAGCAAATAATTTATGAATATTTGAATGCCAATGTGTCATATGGGCTTTTTGGCTCAATAGATACTAATTTCCCCGTGACCAGAGTATCTCACCTTAAATGCAAAGCGTAACCCTCAGATTTGACTCATAGCAAGATGCATTTTGCATGGCCCAGCCTGTGTTCCTCTCATTTATTCACACTCTCTGAACTCTGTCTCTCTCTCTCTCACTTTCTCTCATTTAGAGCTATTATTAACATTTTGTAATTTGCTAGATATTCTTGGGTTTTATGATATATACGTAAGAAAATGACAGAAGATCAGTAAAGAAATACTGCTTTAATTTCTAGAGGCAATATTTCATTACAAACATCAGAAAAAAACTGCACTGACAAAATGACTTATATAGCAAAGACTGCAGGTTGTTCTCTAATATGCACGCCTTCTTTCTATAATAATAGAACTTACCAATCTTTAGCTGGGCATATAACCACTTACAATACGCCAAGCCCATTCCTTTGCAATTGCAGGTAGATACATGATTCAGTTTTGGTCAAAGTGATGCCAATAGAAGTCTCATGTGGGTTGTGCCCTTAAAAGGAAGCAGTTAACCCTCTCCTTCCCCTGCTTTTTTGCCATCTGTGATGATGGAGATGAGGAGATCACACTAGGGGCCTTGAGCAACATGAGAGAATTCTTTATACTGGAATTCTTGCAGCAGAACACTAGTATCATTCTACAATTTTATGAGAAAGCAATAACCTTCTGTCTTGTTTAAAGAAGTATTACTTTGGATCTTAAGACATGTTGCTGAACTTATAGCCATGTGATTCCAGAAAGCTAGTATATATTACTGAGGAAATAGGAGGTTCTCTACCATTACTTGTTCCTAGATATCATTTTAATTTTATCTTGCCTTTAAATTTTAAGTTCTACTTTGAAAAGATGATTATATTCAAATAATCTCAGAGCCATAAAAGGGTTTTTTTTTTTGTAACATTTAGTCTGGTGTTCCCTGATGTGTATTTAACTGAATAAGCAGTAGTCATCAGTAGTCATGAATAAAGGAGATATAAATAAATGGCAATAAAGTAAAACATGTTTAGGAAACAGCTAAAATTTGTTCTCTTCTTGAAGAGTCACATTGCATATTAGTATATAAAAACATGAATAGTCCTAAAATAGAGGGAAATATTTAACATATTATTTTCCTATCAATAGACCATAGAAACATTTTTAAAACAATATAGATTAACATACTTTGTAACTACTGTTCTGTAGAACATTCTTTGGGAAAGTTTGAATTTCTAGATAGTGCATAAATCCTCCATGTGTTCAAAAAATGGCTCTTTAATCCTTGCTTGAATGCCTTCTAAAAACAGAAAAGTCACTACTTCAAAAGATGATCCATTTCATCTACTTCTCACTTTTAAAATTAAAGACATTAATTAAGATGAATATTAACTATTTCTATTAAATGTGAGAAGGTTTTAGACCTCAGTAACATTTGCCACAATGCATTAAGTTTTATTTACCAGGTTAGTAATGGCAACTGAAAGTTCAATGATCTCATTTTAAACAACCCATGTACTCAGCCTACCTAACATTTCAATTTCCCTTCAACAGCATTTGATCGATCCTTTTTAGTGTATCATGTATTCTACATGTGAGAGAGGAAGGAGGAAATTGAGTAAATTTTTGTTTAACTCAATAATCTGATAACACAGCAAATATCACTGAAATAAACTCAATTATTTTCTGATGACCAAAAGGACCATTTTGTTACTTACTGTTTTGTTACAAATTCAAGAATCATAAAATAAAAGAATTCTATAATTAAAATGCCCATTTAGTCTTTCTTCAGATTCAATTTCCTAACCAATAATTGTTGCCTCAATGCATGGTCATAAATCCACATGTGTGTGGGCCACATTAAACACTCATTAGTCTTGGTAATAAAGTGTGGTCTATTTGAATTTTAAAAATAATGTGAACCTATGAAAATAGTAGAATGTATAATAGGGTCAACTTTCTAAGTGTACACAGTAATACACTTGGCATTAGTAACTGATGGACTATAAAATGAAAAATGGCTTTACCAAGATTACCAATATTTGAAAAATAGGTACTTACATTATTTTTGACCAATTTTTAATCAAATTGTTATCTTGACCAATACATTTGTTACCAAGTTGCTTTTAATCAGATTATTTACTCTTTTCATGAAGTCACCAAATATATAGTTCAAGAATTTTTTATAAGCTGCATTCAATAAATTTAACTAATCAAATTAATTTTAATCAAATCTCTTGGACCTCGCCAACAGTAGCTTTCAGCATTAAATTTTAAAACTTTAATTAGAGAATTAGTAGTAATTCCACTGAGCTCTGAGTAATATGTAAACTTTTGAATAGCCATCTGATGACTCCACACAGACAGTATGATCTGAATACCAATATATTCTTGAATAAATTAATAATGTTCTAGTTTATTTTCCCAATTATAATTTCAAATCAAATTTATTTAAATGTCACATTAGTAAGATATTTGTGGGCATTAAGTAATTATATTTAAAACAACAAAAGTCTCAGGACACATTTGGTTCCTGAGCTGTCTGTTGGACAGTTATAAGAATATAAGAAGGTAGATATTTTATAGTGCTGCACTGAAGTTTGGCTCCAACCTTGTTATTAAGCCTAAATATGCTTTTACGTTTGAGTTTTAGCCATGGCCTTGAGAAGTTCAAACAGTTAAAATCCTATTTCTATGCCATATCAGGCATTATTGAACTCGTATATGATTAATGATCATGTAATGGACAGATTATCATCATTTCTTATCAAAATATGAACAAAAGTAAAATAAAAACAGCAAATCACTTGCATTGATTGTTAATATGTGAATATGTAACTTGGAGAAAATCTTATATACTTTATATATTGAACAATTATTTTTCACTAATGCAAATTTACTTTTCTAAGAGTAAAATGCCACAGTAATTTATATTTAATAGTGAAAGGTGTTAATTTCACATCAGAAAATGATTTAAAACAGCCAAAAAGTTAAGTATGACAGCACACAAATTTAATAAATGTCAAGAAAAACATATTAGCTAGATAAATTTTAAAAATATCTATCTTTTGAGCCAAAAATATTTATAAAATATAAATAGTAATTAAGGTAGAATAATAGAAGTAATGTCATAATAATATGTAGAATTATTTACTTTATAAGCATTGATAAGATGTAAAAACATTTATTTCAAATCATCTTTAGCCTAAATATAAAGAACACAAAGTACAAAAAGGAGCCTTAAGAGAAAAATGTCCTACCTCAAAATATCTCACTCCTCCATCAATTTAGTGGACAGTAAGCAATTACTTTATATCACAAATAATGCAACAGCATGTCTTCAGGAATATCGTAGACAATAAGAATGCAGAGAAGTTATCATTTCTATGCTATAATGTCAACAATTTAAACTTGGTATAAAAAAATACTTGTACTGGTATATTTATCACAGCACTATTCACAATAGCAAAGATACAGAATCCACCTGTATCTATCAATGGATGATTCGATGACTGGATAAATGTTATGATCCAATGGATCCAATAAATGATTGGATAAATGTTATATATATGTATATGGTATGTATATGTATATATTATATATGTATGTGTAACATTTTATGTATCTAGTCATCCATTGATCAACACAGATTAATTCCATATCTTTTATATCCATATATAAACACATATACATAGATATATATATATATGTATAATACACACACAATGGAATACTAGTCTGCCATAAAAAGAATAAAATCATGTCTTTTGCACTTTGCAGTAGTGTAAGGATTTAACTGGAGCACATATATAAGGACCTTAGCTCAGTGCTTGGTATGTAAAGATTTGCAAAAATTAGTAATTTTCAGTTTCTTCTTCCCTAGTGTCTACTTCAATCTTTGAAATTGCTCTCATTAACAGTTTATGGATCATACAGGAAATTAAAATAATAGAAACACAGAAAGTTGGAAAGAGATGGAAACTCTGAGAACACTTACTCTATGATTTTCAACTTTTTGAGTAGTCAAATTCTTTCTTAAAATAAAATCCTATATCCAACCCCAATATGTAAAACTGATGAAATCAAAGGTGCTTTGGTTGAAGCAGAGACAAAGGGCCCTGAATCCACCGATTTTCGTCTCCTTTACCCTAAGCACAGTGGGTTCTAGATCACCTCACTCCTATGGAATTTCAGCTTTTTGTAATGAAACAACAGAAAGTGTGAAGCATTAAAAATACTCTTTTTCTAGAAGACTGGCTTTTCCCCAAATTTTGTGCCTCTTTGGTTAACCTCTTCAGTTTTCTATTTGGAAATGAGGAGTCTGAAATATTCCATTCTAAATCTATTTCATTCCATCTATTTTCTTTCTTTTATCATTAAACTTCTTGAAGAAAAATATAAAAATATTTTAATCAAAATTTACAAATTGTGGCAACTTGTAATTTCAAAGATGGCAGCAATGAAATCTTCCTTCTCGCTTGCTCTTCTGCAATGTGATCTTGCCACCCAATCAAGAGACAGACACCAATTTTCCTCCCCTTAAGCCCAGTTACCCTTTTTTAGATCAGTGCTGCCCTTAGTAATTCACTTGTACCCAACACCATAAAGCCGCAGAATGGCACTGTATGATTTCCTAGACTAAATCAGGAAAGGCCATGCAACTTTTACGTGTTTGCCTTGGAAAGCTCACCCGCCAGATGTTCGCTCTGGACACTTTCTCTAAGAAACAACACTGCCACCACGTTGTGGTGAACCCAAGCCAGAAGAGAAGTCACTTGTAGGTACCCTAGTAAATAGTCCCAACTGAATCCAGACTTCAAGCTATGTCAGACCAGGCACTAGACATGTGAACAATCTACAGATGATTCCAGCCAGTCATGCAGGTCACTCCAAGCCAATAAAGTATTCCAAGCTGAGACCCCAAAAAAGCCACCCCCACTAGACTTTGTCCAAATTCCTGATAGAAATAATTCATTAACATAATAAAATGGTTGTGCTTTTGCCACTAAGCTTAAGGTGGTTTGTAACACAGGAATGTTACACCAGAACATTAATAGCCCTATTGCTGACCATATCCAGTGTCCCTGACTCATGTTTCATCCCCTTCAACCTCGCAAGCACTCTTTAAAACTCTGTCTAACCAGTACATTCATGACATAGCACTTATGATTCTCTTTGTATCTCAATCTTTTTAAAGTAAAAATCCTTATTGGATTCCTCATTTCCTCTAGTAAACTCTTAAAAGAAGGTGTTTGTAGAGATCATTTCCTCAGCTACTCTTCCCTGCCATTCTCTCTTGACCAGCTCATCCACTACTTGGATTTAAATTATCACTTGACTTATTCATCAATTCACTCAATACATCTTTGTTGAGCATCTACAATGTGTCACTGTTCTAGGGACTGGATATATATATAGCTGCTCACCAAACATACATCATTCTTCCTCTAATGGTAGATACTGTCTAGTAAGAACGGACCAAAAAAATAAACAAATAAGCATACGGTAATTTAATAGGTCAAGTAGAAACAGGTGCCTTGAAGAATACAAAGCAGGGTGAAAGGGATATAAACTGATGATAGAAAGGTACTATTAGGTATTATTTTATATAAGGTAGAAGACATCTTTGATAAGGTATATTTGATAAGAAACCTAAAGGATCTAGTTCTACATATGTAGAGAGATCATTGCAAGAAAAGGTATGTGACAGAGTACCCTAAAACAGCAAGGAAGCAGAGATGGCTGGAGCAGAGTGAGGAGACAGGATAATAATAGGAGATGCAGCTAGGAGTAGAGTTCATATCATCCTTTGGCTATCATTAAGGCTTTTAATTTTTTTCTGAGGAAAATGATGTGGGAAACATTATATAATATATAAATATATAATATATAAATGTATAATATATAAATATATATAATTTATAAATAAATATATATGTATACATATATAAAGATATATAAAAGCATCATTATTTTCCCCACCTCCTTCCCCTAGAAACATTCAAATTTATATTCCTGATTCTTGAGTCCAAACACATCACACTTTGTCCCTACTCAATCTTCAATGAATTTCTATGGCCTAGTCAGTAGAATCAACTAACAAAGCCCCAAGATCCTTTATAGAATAGCCCCAAACTACCTTTATGAACTTATCTCCATCTATGGTGTAAGAACTCTCAGTTCGTGCTCTCTCAGTTGATTTTATCATTTGACTGGATTCTTATTTTTTCTTAATTAAATGACAGCTCTCTCTCTTTGTTATCATTCTCTATTCAATAAAATTGATAATATTACATAACTTATTGAAGCCACACTAATTATTCTTTAGCTTAAATCATATAACTTCTATCATGGTTCTAGTTGGTTCAAGTTTAATTCTTGGAACATGATTGCTTTTCTGTCATTTTCTTAATTTTTCTTCCTCTGTGACTATAATCCTCAGTAATTGCTTTTGTTGTCTATAAGAACTCTCTTGCCCACCCAGATAAACAAGGGTGATTCCCTATTCAAAGATGCCATAAACGTCCTCATTCCCTTCATTTCATTGTGCTGTTGTACTTCATCTATAGCCCCAGCTTCGATGATCTCAAACCTGACTGCATCAGAATAATTTAGGGAGTTTTAAACACACACAATCAAGCCCAACTCCAAGAGCTGGTATAGAGCCTGGAGATGATCTATCATTAGTAAATTTCCTGCATGGTTCAAGCCAAGGTTTGTCTCTAAACAAAGGATATAAATCACTGTAACTCCTGTTCCCATCAAAATTCTACTTTTCCTTCAAGATCTGTGACCACAGTAGTAACAACTGTTGCTTACATTGTGTTTATTCCATATACCAGGGACTTATCTAAATGCTTTTATATATACTAGGTCACTTAATCCTCACAAGCACCATGAATCAACAAAGTTTAGACATAGCTTCTGCCCCAATCTCTACTGTTTTGCTCTTGGGCCCAGCTGTGGACATGCATTCAGCTTAAAGGGATCTCCTACTTCTTCCCACTCAGGAGAAATAAAAATCTGGCAGCATGAGCAGGAAGTCAGAAAGATCAATAGCATCAGGCTGTCTGCTGTTGCCCCTTGCTGTTGGATTCCTTACCTGCATATCAGCTCTTATTTCTGCTATGAATAACTCCACTGATTCACAATGTTGACCTTAGCCTGACCCAATGACTTTGGCTTCTACCGAGGGAAATCTGGCATCCTGAAAGTTCCTTCAGGCCAGTCTGCAGCTCTATTTCCAATAGAGAACACCTGCAGGTTATAAGTCTCCATACAGCCGAGTGCTGACCTAGTGTATGAAGCTTTGTACAATGTTTTGCTAAGAAGTCAACACATGCTTTCCCAGGTCCCTTCCTGGGAAAGATGTCAACTCATGGGGGACTATCCTAATTAGATAACTTCAAACAGTGACAACCTAGCAGATAAAAATAAGTGGGAAAAAAACTGTAAGACATATCTAGCTAGAATCCTATCAACAGTTGATTTTATTATTTGACTGGATTCTTATTTTTCTCAATTAAATGACAACCATTTCTCTTTGATATCATTTCTTATTCAATAAAATTGATAATATTGCATAACTTATTGAAGCCATACCAATTATTCTTTCCCTTATATCATATAACTTATATCTTTCATGGTTCTTGTCACTTCAAACTTAGTTCTTGGAACATGATCTTTTTTCTGTCATTTTCTTAATTTTTCTTCCTCTGTGA
>NW_012120376.1:1561705-1596838 GCF_000951035.1 Colobus angolensis palliatus | reverse complement strand
GACCCCAGTACCTCAGTTGAAAATGCAGAAATCACCGGTCTTCTGTGTCCTTCGCGCTGGGAGTTGGAGACTGCAGCTGTTCCTATTCGGCCATCTTCCTATATGAGTGTATTAACTGATGCTGAGGTTTGGGTTTCCACTGATCCCATCACTCAGATAGTGAACGTAGTAGTATCCAATAGGTAGTTTGAAAAAGATAATTTTAACATTTGGGAAAACTAGGGTTTTTAATGACTTTATAATACTTTTCCACACACGACCATGATTAATTTTTTGTATTGTTGAAATGAGTTTTACTATTACAAATCAATTGCTATTTTTGCTTCAATGAACAATCGTATTTGCTATTTTTAAGCTGTCATAAAGAACTTTGAATAAATATCCTTAAACATAGAGCTTGGATATACATAGGTTGAATTTTTCCCCGTGTAGATTTCTAGAAGTAAAATATTACTGAATAAAATGACTTAAACATTTTGCTCCTTCCTTCATTCAAAAAATATTTGTTTCGTACCTATTTTGTGTTAGGCCCTATTTTAAACTCTGGAAATACAGCCATGGATAAGAGACAGCACTCACACTTAAGCAGCCTTCAGTTCAGCAGGGGATATAGTAATTATGCAGTTGCACTTACCATCTTAAGTACGGAAATAATGGTAAATACAGTAGAAGTTCCCTTAATTAACTTATATTTATACAATTCTGGAATATCTAATGTCCTCCAGTCATAGCCTCAGACTAACGGATTCCCCCAACACCACATATTCTTGGTTGGTTAACTACTTGCTCCTACTGGTTAAATTGTGTAGCTACCAAGAAAAAGTTTCATGTGCCCCCAAACCTATTTATATCAGTTGTAAATGTTACTGTGATCCCATAATTAACTATATAAAAACTGATGCTATTTGAATGTGAAATGTTTGAATAAGAGTCAACAAAGACAAGTAACTAAAAATAGATTTCTGAAGAGTTAGATGTGAGTGAAAAAATATAAAAGATTTTTAAAACGGTGAGTGTAAAGAATCTGCATTCAGATTATTCCGCAAGCGTGTTAGATTCTTGAATTCCAACTTGGAAATTTAAAGGATACATTATAAACTCTATTCAAAGGTCCCATCTCAGACAAAAGGCCTTAGCCTTCCATAAGAGTTAGGTGAATTCATATATTTCGTGTGGGTTTTAAATTTTATAATTTCCTCCTTAAGGCCACCTGTTGGACTAACTAATCACTGCTGATCTCAATGATGCTGAATGAATTATTCCTTAACAAAATCAAAGCTCTTATAAAATAGTTCCAAACTGCTTCTTTGAAAGCAGTTCAAAACAGCTTATTTGAAAGCATTATATATCTCTTTTTGCCATAAGATAGCTAGCACTTAGTGTTTAGAATTGTTGCCAATTTGAGATATATATATACACACACATATATATACATATCATTGTTATAATATACTTTTAGGAAATTAACAGTGACATTGAACCAATGTTTACATGTTTGAGAATTTGTATTTCTTTGTCAATTCCCTGCTGACCTTTTTTCCTTATTGATTTGAAAAAGATTTTTAACATATGAAGGCTATTATTTTATTATCTGTCATAAATATTTTTGAAGTCTATTTCTACCATTTTAATTTTATTTTTAATATTTTTTAACTGACCAAAATTTTTAATGTTTACATTAAAATTTAGAAAGTTTTTTTAATTTTCACATTAAAACTTCAGAAACTTTTTTTTTTATTATTATACTTTAAGTTCTAGGGTACATGTGCATAATGTGCAGGTTTGTTACATATGTATACTTGTGCCATGTTGGTGTGCTGCACCCATCAACTCGTCAGCACCCATCAACTCGTTATTTACATCAGGTATAACTCCCAATGCAATCCCTCCCGCCTCCACCCTCCCCATGATAGGCCGTGGTGTGTGATGTTCCCCTTCCCGAGTCCAAGTGATCTCATTGTTCAGTTCCCACCTATGAGTGAGAACATGTGGTGTTTGGTTTTCTGTTCTTGCGATAGTTTGCTAAGAATGATGGCTTCCAGCTGCATCCATATCCCTACAAAGGACACAAACTCATCCTTTTTTATGGCTGCATAGTATTCCATGTTGTATATGTGTCACATTTTCTTAATCCAGTCTGTCACTGATGGACATTTGGGTTGATTCCAAGTCTTTGCTACTGTGAATAGTGCCACAATAAACATCAGAAACTTTTTAATTTTTATTTTTATATAATCAGATCCACCACTCCACATCTTTCTTTCCTAAACTTGTCTAGGTCTTGTAAATGATATAACAACCAACAAATTTGACGGGGATTGCAATTTATTGATGGCAATAGAATCAAAGATTCTATATGAACGCCACATTTATTTGTTTTTATTTTCTTTTATGCTCTTTCTCCAAGTTTGTAAAAAGCAAAAATTATGTGGTGCACACTTGTTATTTCCATATGCGATTCCTTCTCTACTCTTTAACATCTCTCCTTACAAGAATAAAAATGAGTGTTGTTCTTTAGTGACATCATAAGCTCTAAATCTACAGGTAAAAAGCACTTCTAATATATAACTGTCTTATTGGCAGTATTTAAATATGAGAGACATGCCCTTGGTGTAGACAGCATGTGTATTATATAAAATCTATTAATATTCCCTTAAATAAATTTGAATCTTTGAACTTCATCTCAAACATATCACTTAAATATCTGAACTGTTGTTTGAAATTTTGTAACTGGGTCCATACCTTCAGGCCTTCTTCAACAAATACTAATCAGATATCTACTCTTACTGAGACTTGGTATTCGATGCTGAAAATCACACAGAACAAGAGAAATATAGCTGCTACATTCTGAAACTTACATTCTAGCGGAGGGTGGGGTGGGAGTACGGGGGGAGAGATGGCAAACAAATTATACCAGTGAAAAATGATTATAATTTTAATAAACATTATGAATAAGTGCAAAGTGCTACAAAAGCTTGTAATTAGGGTTCTTTAAGAAAATTATATTAGAGCTGAGCACTGAAGGATGGGAAATAATTAGCCAATAGAAAAGACATTTGAGTTGGCTGTGTGGCTCACAGAACTCATTGAAAATCCTATGCTGCCACATCTGTTTTATGTGAGCTCAGCTCCAGGACAGAGCTGATTAACATGGGCATGGGCATTTGATGCAAGGTGAGACATTTTAGGGAACTAAATCTAAGAGAAGAGAATCAATGCCTCTCTGGTGGTAGAACAGTCAATGTAGGAAGTAGACTCTGCATATGCTTATGGCTCTGTTCTCTGAATGTGAGAAAGGAAGTTGCAGGAGGAGAAAATAAAATTGATACCAGAGAGGCATGGAGATAAAGGCATAGACAGAAAGGGAATCTAGGCAGCATTTCAGTTCTTGTTCCAGTTGCCCCCAAGGCCTGGATCAGTCCTGCCCTTAATACAGTTATGTGAGATACTGGAGTTTGCTTCCAATAAATCTCCCTTTTTCCAAAGCTAATTGAATATGAGTTTCTATAACTCTCACCCCAAAGCATGCTAATTCACATAAGCAGGCAAAAGGGAAGAATCACATTCCAGACAGAGAAGACAACATATGTCAAATCTCAAAGCAGACAGAAGACACTGAAAGAATCCTTCGGGATGGAAAGAAAAATCATCCAAGATGAGAGTAGTCAGGCAGGGAGAGCTCGGATCATGTGGGGCCTTTTGCACAAGTATGGGATTTGGGATTTAGCCTAGGAGCAATTTTCACATTCATCCTACTGAAGCACAAAGAGAAGCAAACAAACAAACAAAGGCAACTCAATGATTGAAAAATGTGCTCTTTCCTGGCATTTATTAAGAGCTTGGCAAATATTTTTGAGCACTTATTGTATGCCAGGCCCTGCAGAAGTAGAGTGGAGGGAGGGGCAGCAGAAGAAAGAATAA
Organism: Colobus angolensis palliatus; assembly: GCF_000951035.1. Lineage (NCBI taxonomy): Eukaryota > Metazoa > Chordata > Mammalia > Primates > Cercopithecidae > Colobus > Colobus angolensis. Next base: position 1,592,917 of record NW_012120376.1, on the reverse strand, counting down.
GCATTTGACTTTCCAGAAAACATTATTAAAAGGAATATTTTTCAATAATTTTCAAATAATTTTTGTTTTTCACAACTAGGGTAGGGGGCTGCTGGCATCTAATTGGTTGAAACCAGGGATGCTACCAAAATTCCCCTTCAACAGAAAGTTATCTGGCCCCAAATATCAATAGTGTCAAGGCTGAGAAACCCTGCCTTAGGGGGAAAAAACAATGCAGGACTACTAGACACAAATAGAAAGTGAGCAAAGGGTGGAGTATTTTCTCAGGTGTGCTCTCCCAGGTGTTAAAACTTGACTATGCCTCTGGGACACTAAAGCAGGACAATGTTTTGTTCTCCAGGAACTTACAGTCTGGTGAGGAAGATGGGCAAGAAAGATGTAAACAGAGTAATGCTCTAAGTGCTGAGATGCAAAGATGTGGATGAGCCTGTTTTTCAGTGGGCAGACAAAGAAGGAATATCCAACCCAGTCTCAGGCTATTAGGAACACTCTCTAGTGGAGAAATGTCTTAGTTGCTATGTAAGAAGGAAGAAAGTCATTTGAGATTTCTCAAAGAACTAAAACTAGAACTACCATTTCATCTAGCAATTCCATTAGTGGGCATATACTCAAAGGAAAATATATTGTTCTACTGAAAAAACACACATGCCCTTGCATGTTTATCATAACAGTACTCATGATAGCAAAGACATGGAATCAATCTAGGTACCCATCAACAGTGGATTGGATAAAGAAAATGTGGTACCTATACACCATGGAATATATGCACCCTAAAACGTATGAAATCAGGTCCTTTGCAGGAACATGAATGCAACTAGAAGTCACAGTTCTAGGCATATTAATGCAGAAACAGAAAACCAAACATGGCATGTTCTCACGTACAAATGGGAGCTAAACATTTGGTACACACAGACACAAAGAACAGTAACATTGGAGGGAAGAAGGAAAGAGTTGAAAACTACCTATCAGGTACTGTGTTCACTACTTGGGCAAAGGGATCATTAGAAGCCCAAACCTCAGCATCATGCAATATACTCATGTAAAAAATCTCTACATGTACCCCCTGAATCTAACATAAAAGTTTAAATTAAAAAATAAGGTGTAAGAGAAGGATCAGAGTCAATATAAGAATACTGAGAAAAAATTAGCCAGGCAAAGTTGACATAGACATGAGGAAAAGATTTCAGACAGAAGGAGCCTCATATGCAAAGATCTGCAGTCACGAGAGTGTATGGAATGTCCATGGAGCTCAGGCTCTCAGGATATCTGGGGCAGAGAACCCAGAAAAGGGCAAGGCTAGAGATACTGTTGGAGCAGTAAGTCCTTGCTATCTTTAGAGGGGCAGTTACTCAAAACTTATTCCAGTTCTTCAGGAGTCAAGTTAATAGAGGACAGAGTTGTGACTTGGTGTATTATGAAGTGGGAAGCAGTGGCATTTTTAGGTTAATTCTGACTTAATATGCTTCAAGTCTATTTTTATATTATGTGCCTGACGTGCCTCAGTTCTGTATTTCACTGTGCCCAGATATTTATATCGAGAGTGTGATAAATCAGTGATAATGTTATTTGGCATGTTTCACAACCAGTCAGTTTGACTGACACAAGGAAGCAAACTAGTATATTTTAAAACTTCTTAAACTCACTTTTGTTATAAGGCTGCTTATATATTAAACATCCACCTCCATTGTTTCTTGACAAACCTTCTTTTAATTTTATATACGTGTTAATTTTCAATGATATACTCTTCAACCAGAGAGTAGACAATATGCCACACAGATTCTAGGAATATAATCTCAACCAGGGAACTGCTTGAAAGATGATAGAATAAATGAGCCAGCCCCAAAACCTCAGATATAGCCCTTTCACTCTCTGGATATTAAACACCTCCAGTTAAATCAAGAGTTTACTGTTTTCATGACCAGCGTATTAAAGGAGCAAAGGAAAACAATGGTCTGCTGCTTTTCTAGAGGGGTTGAATTCAATTTCTCTTCAACACAGTGGGAAAATGAGGATGGTGGTAGACAGGTAGCTATTTGGGAGACCAATAACAGGGTCATAAGGGAAATTTAGAATTTAAGTAAGGTCAAGACCAACAGTTAGATGCCAAAAATTATAGCAGTACCTGAAATCAAGGTACAGCAAGGTCAACCATTAACATAAAACAGTCAAGATCCCAGTTATAAAAGAAACCTAATACTGGCACAAAGCCTATTCAAATGAATTCATCAAAGACATGGAGTCTTTACTTCACACAGGACACTATGTTCATCCATGTTTCCTGCTGGAGCAGGAGGCAATACTAGCAAGAGGCCAGGCAATAGTCTGTTTGTACCAGTAGGTGAATCTCAGTATAAATGAGATCCATGAGCACTATATCCACCATTGACAATGTGCATTCACAATCAGCACAGACCCTGGCAAGACAGCTGTATTATATTATGTCAACGTCTTTCTCCCTTTGTTCAAAACTTGAATAACAATGAAAATGGGACTTCTCCTTACCCCTACCTTAAAAAAAAAGGTATTTGGGAATAACCTGTCTCAAACCAGTACATTTCACATAAGGCCAATCAAAAAAAATTGAAGGATACAAAGTTAACCAAGTACCATTTATTGAAGAGACTGGCCTTTCTCTATTGTGTTCTTGACACTTCTGTTAAAAATCAATAGGCTGTAAATGTGTGCATTAATTCCTGGAATCTCCATTCTGTTCTATTGGTCTACATATCTGTTTTTATGCCAATACCATACTGTTTTGGTTACTATAGCTTTACAGTATATTTTGAAATCAGATAGTGCAATGCCTCCAGGTTTGTTCTTTTTGCTTCGAATTTCTTGGAATATTTTGAGACTTCTGCGTTTTCATACAAATTTCAGGATTTTTTAAAATTTCTGTGAAGAATATCGTTGGTATTTTGATAGGAATTGCATCATATTATATATTTCAAAATAGCTAGGAGGGGAATTTTTAATGTTCTCATCACAGCAAAGACAAATGTATGAGGTGATAAATATCCTGAAAACCCTGATTTGATTTTTACATAGTGTATCAAAACATCACATTGTATCACATAAATATGTACCCTTATAATGTGTCCATAAAACAAAGTTAAAAGGTCAACTGTCTGAGAAATGGTGTATTCAAATTGGTCAAGAAAGAAGACGGAGAAAGATGGAAGGTCAAATAGAGCCCGGACAAACCATCATGATTTGAATTACTTTCCACTCCACTTAAAGACTAGTCAGTGTCAGATAAATATTACTCTGCAAGAAAAATAAAAGGAGATTCTAATGGCACTGTATCCATAGGACTTTTTTTTTTTCTCCAGATTCAAAGAGGTATAGAGAATAACCACATTTAACACTAGATCATGAGTCTTCTCAGCCACATAAATAGGTTTATTATGCACACGGGGAAAAAATAGGAAAGGAAAGAAGAAAACAAAAATATGGTAGAGTTTGCTCAATTAAACAGCTTCCCCCACATGACAGAACTTGCCCTTTAGATTAGGAAAGTCAAATGGCTAATATCAAGTGCAACTAAGTGCCCTTATTCTAAAGGCAGATGCTAGTTCAGATCAGCATGTTTTCAATTTTTTTTTTTTAAGTTGAACTCTGTTGTCCTTGAAAATGTCAGGTACAAATCCTCTGAAATGTCTGACATTTTCAAATTCCAAACAATGGATTGCCTAAATCTGTATGGAGAATAAGAAGTAAAATTAACAACCTGAGTTTATTCAAGTTTGTGAGTTTTTATAATGGTCCCACTTAAAAGATTCTCACATCAAAGTCCAGCGAACTCATTAAAATACTTCCTAGAAATCAAACAAAAGCATACATTCTAGATCAGAACAAATCCAATGATACTTACTCTTTTAAAAATCTCAAAGGCATGAAAAGCCCTAAATATCTGATGACATTTTAATTTAATAAAAAATGAAAAATACAAAAAAGTAACCACAGACTGAAACACTGGGACAAAACCAAGAGCTATTTAACATTAAGTAGACATCTTTCTCTTTGAAATGCTCTGTACATGTCACATATAAACTTAAACCACAGTTATTTAGTAGGGTAACCAAATCCTCTGAGAAATCTTCGTGTAATATTGAAATTCACATCTCAGATTTAGTGTATGACTGCAACAAATCACTGTATATACTTAAGAGAAGATAGGTGGGCATTTTCATGGAGACACAAAGCTGGCCCACACAGGGCAGAAGAAACCCGACATGCAGCGGGGGAAGCTGAGATGAATCACCATGTGGAGAGAGAGAATAAGGAAATAGCTACCTTGGGTCTCAGAAAATATTCAGTAGGCCTTTAGGCAGGAGGATTGAGACAAACTTTAGAACAAATTTACCTCCCTAAAAGCATATGGGGGAAAAGAGAGCAATCATGAAAGTTTATTTCAGATGATCCTTTCTGTATAAAACTAGAAATCTGAGACCCCTGAGCCAGATAAAGAAATTATTTCCGAGTTTGCTGAATGGCTCTGCCACACTCTGTTCTTAAAACAAAGTTGGTGTACTGCTAGGGAAGCAGTGGGACTCCAGACATTGGAAAAAACTGCATTTAAGGGAAACAAAAAATGAGGCTGATCAAACAACCGCAGAAAAAACAACAGGAAAAATTCGGAACGCTATTTACCATTTTACTCTGCTTTGGATAGTCCATACTTATGATAGTAATCTGTAATGCACAGAGTAAGTTTTCAAAGGGTCATAAAGGGAAAAGTCTGTTTTTGATGATTAATTGAAAGAGTTGAGGATGTGAATCCTGGAAAAAAGAGATCTAAAGGAAGAGAAGATGAGAGTCTGCAAATATTTAAAGGTCCATTACATAGAAGAAATAGCCATATAAGCCTTGCTCTCCATTTTCAATTGATTGAAATTATGTGCCAGATGCTACCTTCAAGTTTGGAAGTAGATTCATATATACACACATAAGTATGTAAACAATTTACAAATATATAAAGATGTGAAACAGAACTTTCCAACAAGTTCAAACAATTTGATCTCTCAAAAAATGTAGGTGAACTTGTGAAGTAGCAAGCTGTGTTAACACGTTCAGCAGAAGACTGGTCAGGAGCATTGTAAAGGGGAGTCATGCATTTATTAGGGGTTAGAGTACATAGCTTCCAAGTGTTGTTCAGTCCTGAAACTGAGTCAATATGATTACTTGGAAAGAGAAAATGTACAGTATTATGAAAATTATGCACACTTGGCTTATAAGAGGTAATTATAATAGTGTTTAATAATTTATGTACAAATATAGATTATTGAGGCAGGTGGTATTTTAAAAGATGATGGTTTTATAAACTTGCACTTTTTCATTATTCATTTAATAATTTCTGCCCTGGAATAGACAAATGAGACCCAATGAGAATTCCACGTTAAACTAGTTCAACATTTTAGCCAATAAAGACATATTTCAACCTTGAGCTTAAGACTTCAACATTAAGTGGCAAATATCTCCACTTTGAATAAGATTGATATATTTCTAAGAGGCTTTCTGAAAACCATTTCCAGGTACTTTCAGCAAGACTGAAATCTGTTCAAGTATAAATTCAATATTTCCATACTCAGAACTGAATCATGTATATGGAGTCATTTGTCAAAATAGAAGAAAAAGTTTGTTTTATTATTATTGCAACAGTACACAAGAAAACCTTTTCTATATATTTTCAAATGATTATTATCTATTTGAGATACAGAAATTAATATTGCCAAGATTAAGGTCTTTGTTATTTAGGCTAAAATGGATCATTTTTATAGGAATTAGGTTTTAAAGCTCATTACACTCAAAGATTTCCATTATGATCTAATTTGAAATGAAAGTAAACAGAAATAACAATTTTGTTCTGCTAAAATAGGAAGTCACTGTGCTTCAATAAAATATCACAGCACAGTTATAGGAGAAGCAATAAATAGGCTAAGATGCATGGCTCATGAACAATTATCAGCCATGTGAGGATTCATTATTAGTTTGTAGAAAATCATCTTTGTTTGTGAGGGATCACTAGCTGTTTTCTCAACCATAGATGGTATACTGTTGTCTGTCTTGAAAACACTCATCTGGCAGTATCACAGAACTTAAAGTATACAGACACTGGGTGTATATACATATATATGAATATAATGCAAATTAACTATCCAAAATTCAAAGAAATTTACCATTATGTGGAGTTCAGGACCAGCTACAGAGTGATGCCTAGGTCACAAGAGATTTAACATGATGAAATGGTCTGCTTGAACTGGTAACTGTGGGTTCCTGGGAAAAAAGGTTGCAGAGAACGAACAACAAAGGTATTTCATACAGATAATAAAGTCAAATGAAAAACTCCGAGAAGTTTCCAAGGCAATTAGTTGAGTTGGCATTATAAATCTCTGGTGCTTGAGAAGGCTCTAGACTAATCATGCCCATAGCAGTTGCAGTACTGGCAAAAATATAGGCTTTTCTTTATTATGACCCAGGCCATCCAAGGAGAATATTGAACTTTAAATTATTCTTAATAGCTTTAATGAGTTTCCCTTGTTTTAATTTACTCAATCAGAGACACAGTCTCTAAAAAAAAGGAAAAGCATACAGACACTCCAAATATACTCAAGTTGTTGGTCACCCCCAAGTTCTGGTCTCCAACACACCAAGTCAAGTCTTGTGGCACCAGGACAAGTGACACAGTTACCTTGAAACATTGCATCATGGACTAGTATGGCTTCAGGATCAAACTTTGGTTTCTTAACAAGAACAAGATCTTTAACATAGAAACTTTCCCTATAAAGAGTTGGTATTAGGTCTTTGAGAGAAGTTTAGATTTGAGACATTTTTTTTAATCCCCTAGAGGTATGCATGGTAGTTTAGTATTCTTCTGGGGCTATTATTCATTTTCCAAACAGACTATCTCAGCATTTGGATTTACAGCCACATATTTTAATGTTCCAAAATGTGTCTAGAGGCATAAGCAATTATTTGATAACTCCAAAGTCTAAAGCATTTGGTTTCTAGGACTCATATAAATGATCCACAAAATAAGGTTCTATAAGAATATAAATTATCCAAACATACTGTATGAAAAGAGTCCAAAATATTCCTACTGATAGAATATAAAAATAGTTTCCTAATCCCATTTTATAAGACCATAATTCCTTCACTACAATACAAAGGAATAGTTGTGTTTAGCCACAGAATTCATTTTATAAAATAAGTTTTTATTCAGCTTTGCACAATGGTATTGAAAGTCCTACTGGTCTATGTTTTGAAATAAAAATACTATATTTTGAGCCAAGATTGGGAATCCAGACCCACTTTGAAATATGAAACTTTAGCTAAAGAGCAACAAAAGTTGATCTTGAAAAATGGGGATTCTAGAACTGATCAATAGCAATATCCTAGGGCATCTTCATAGGTGCTGTCACTGTATCTCCAGTACCCAAGATGGATAGACTTTTTTCTATACTTACTAATGCATCAAAAATACTGTCGTTGTGACTGAACAGCCCATATTCCTCAGCATGCTTTCTTCAAGGTATTAAGATGTTGGGCTCTTTTTTTTCTGAGCAAATAGTCAACAGGATTTTCTAAATGATTAGATTTAGAATGCAAAAATATCTGCGTAAGATGAGTGATAATCATTCTAATACTTCTACCAAAGTGATATAGCATTCTCACTAACGAAACAATTTCTTGTTTATGACTTATTTAGGAAAAGGGAAAACCTAATGATTTATTTAGGAAACTTCTACTCTGATAAAACAAGACCACAATCCCAAGATAGATTCAAGTAAGAAAACCTTTATCATTTTTAAATGCTTCCATAATATAAGTTAACTTGATTAGAACTATTGTCTTTGCTTACATAATTTAAACATTATTTCAGTTAAAATAAAAACTTGATTCATGATTAAATTAAAACTCTAATTGCATCCAAACAACTACCTACCCAATGATAGCTCTGAAAATAATAGTTACATTTTGGTAGAGGTATTTAATTTCCTCTATCAAAAAATACAAAGCAATTGCAATTACTGTGACATTAGCGTGGTAATAGGTCTGCAGTTTCAAAACTCACGCTATTCCTCCAAAGAAAGTGAAAACTTGAGTTCATCTCCCACGAGTATTTCATCAAACAAGCGATTTTGTGATCATAACTTGCAATCTTCCTTTCCTCCTTACTTCCCACACAGATTTCTCATTCTTCTCTTAGCTGTCTTCCAACTACTTTCCTTCCCACACAAGTCTTTTACTTATCCGCTACACAGCAACAATCTCTTACTTTCATCGACCCACTCAGGCTGACACATATTTATGCACTTCCTAGTAATTTTACTTTTGTTCAACATTAAGAAGGACTTTTCTGTATTATCTTTTCTGCTGTTGTGATTATGTATGTGTGCACGTTTTGTCCCTCTCTGTGAATGGGTAAGAATTTATTACATACTCATTGTGTTCACAATTTTATTAAACTAAAGTGGTTTTTCTTAGTTGAGGAGTTCCTTGAGAGCATAATAATCTATTCGTTTTGATAGTCTCTTGGTACTTAAGTAGTATCTGGTACAAATAAATGCTCAATACGTATTTGTTGAATGAATGAATAATAAATACATTACTGGGAAACAAAATATTTGGAAGAAAAGAAACCCATAAGAATTTGATATTACTTCTGAAATTTAACTGTCCTCAATGTTGAACATTACTTTGAGAAACCCATTACATGAAAAATGCATAAGATAATTACATTAAGATATAATTATTTGTATGTCAACATGATTGACCTAAAAGGAGTGAATTTTCCTCAATTAAAATGAACTTTCTTACAAAAGTGTGTCTAACCAAAATTTTAGGAAAGGAAAAAAAATTTAAAGCAAAGTGCATCACCTGTCTTTGACCCAAAGTCTGCAGAGCATGAGCAATATTTGCCACAGTGTTTCATAACAGTGTTAGAGCTGCATGTCTTTGTCAGGAAAAAAAGACCAACAGTAAGGGTGTTTTTATTTAAGTAACATCTGTTTTGAGATATGACATTTGTAGAGTTAGAAAATAATACATAGGCTATAAGTACTATACTAATAACTCAATAACTTATTAAAATGGCATGCCAACATGTTTTCTTCCTGAATTCTCTATTAGTGGGCTTGTCAGTTTTATCTACAGTTGATTTTCATTTCTCTATATAACTCCAATCCAATTTGTTTCAAATCAGGAACAATTAATTCAACTGATTTTCTCGATATTAACCTTCCAGTGAGCTAGTTATAACTTGAAAACACACTATAAAATAACTTAATTTTTTTCTATTAACAGGTGACACTCAGATTCCTCAAATACTCCTACAGATACACATTTGCAAATGCAGATGAATTGCATGTATGGGCAAAGAATTATGAGCTGGTTATTATATGTATGATATCACTTTTCAAAAGAGCAAAACAAGTCCTCAATATGACTCACACTTTAATTTTATTTCCCAAGAAATATCTTCAAAAGTTTCATTAAGTGTTCATTTTAAATAATATATTCACTGTGTATTAGGAGCTTGTATTTTGGAGGTACTTGATCCATCTACAAAGAAAAATTAATTAGGAATTACTTTATTATAAAATGCTCCTAAAAGTCTTAATTGTGCTCATTTAAAAATAAAAAAAGAATGTCAGCAATTAAGGCACATCATTATCATAGTTTAAAAGTTGTACATAAGACATCTTGCTTTTACTGTATGTTTTTACTGAATGATCTATTCCCCATCCCAAGGCAATCATGAAAAAAAATGAGGTTAAACGTAGCGTGTGGCATCACAATCTCTTAGAATTTGTTTCATCTATTTTATTGAATACTGTCTGTCTCTTTGGTTATCCTATTTGAAGAAAAAGGACAAATAAAACATGGCCAGCAAAATAAATAAATAAATAAAGAGTTTCAAGATTTATAATAGTATTATCAGTAACATTAAAAATTTGGATATAGCAGAAACGATAATATCTTACGATTTATGGTAGGTACTTTTCTGTTTTTTTGTTTCGTTTTGTTTTTTAATGGAGTCTTGCTCTGTTGCCGAGGCTGGAGTGCAGTGGCACGATCTCGGCTCACTGCAACCTCCACCTAGCGGGTTCAGGTGATTCCCCTGTCTCAGCCTCCCGAGTAGCTGGGATTACAGGCGCCCGCCACGACACCTGGCTAATTTTTTGTATTTTTTAGTAGAGACGGAGTTTCACCATGTTGGCCAGGCTGGTCACAAACTCCTGACCTCAGGTAATCCACCCGCCTCCACCTCTCAGAGTGCTGGGATTACAGGCATGAGTCATTGTGCACGGCCATGATAGGTGCTTTCAAAGAATTTTCACATGCATTATCATTTTAGGTCTTTATACCAATCCAGTGCAGAAAAAAGAGCACCTATTATTCCTATTTTACAGATAAACTAAAATGTTCAGAGGTAATATGTTTCACCCAAGTGCATTCAGCTCAAACCCTAAACACTTCCGACTTCAAATTTTCTTCCAGTCTTTGAATCTGTTTATCTTACAAATGCAGTCTTCTGTACTCACAATGAACTTACAAACTATTTATTTAGGAAAGTAGACATGTTCATTATGAGTGATCATCTAAGCACTCATTTTGCTTAGTAAATTTAATTCCCAGCCTAGTGTCCTGCTTGTTTATTTTCATAATATCCAAATATCATGGCTAGACTTAAATTACTAAGTACATAACTTTCTATTACACAGGTACTCGAGATATTAGTGATATAGAAAAGAAACTAAATGTGAAAAACTAGAAACTATAGGAGATATTTAAATTATTTTCCAGTGGCCACATTATTATGAGAATGGTCAAACAGTATGTTTTAGTGACTTGATAAGGAAGGCATTCACAGAGCCAAGACTAGAAGCCTAGTGTGACTGAACAAAAATTTAGGTACTTTAGATGGTCATCATCTTTCTTTTTTACATGATGCTTGTAAAAAACATATGGATAAAGGAAATTATAAGATATACAAAATAACTTTTCCCTCAAATATTTTGCTATGTGAATTCTTCAAAACACAGATTGTTGATCTAGAAATTATATTAGTTCCTCCAAATCCTTAAGATCTGTTAAATCTATATGCTATTAGGACTTTTATAAATTATCATTAGTAACAAAAAAAATACTATGAAATCACTGTCATAATAACAAGAACTGACTAACTTTACATCATGCATTTTCAACAGAAGTGATATCATCCCCCAAAAGGGTGAGAATTAGTTCATAAAAGGTGAAAAAATCTTACTCTGTATAAATCACAGATATACATACAGCACATAAACCGATATATAGTATACCTGTGGTATTAAAATTTTAAGGGAGAGGGATCAGTTAGGAAAACAAAGTCTAATGAAGCTCCTTAGAGGGCAAAAAATAAAAAAAAAAAAAGATTGACAAGCACTTCTCTAAGTATTAGCAAGCTATTCTAACTTAAATAATTCAATAATTTTTTTTAGTTTCTTTAAGGGGATGATCAGTCATTGTAATATATTATCTTATCTAAATATATTATCACATATATTATTATCTATTACATATTATGGAATGCTGGTTATCTGTACAGTATCCACTAAATACCTGGAAACAAATACTTTTTATGTATGAATTGTGCATGATCAAAAAAGAATAAATGCTTTATTGTTTTCGGCTCTTTTTTAAGGCATACAACTATGTAATAATGGTATAACTTCATTCAGTGACTATAAACCCACCAACACCAGGAAATCTATCTTTTATTTCCTGAAATAGTAAGATGTGTTCTCCTCATGGTAGACTGACTCTGCTTTGAGACTTTATTTTAAAAAACTTTTGAATCATCTAGTATAAACAAACATGAGAGAGGAATTACAGTGAAAGATTATTCATTTCATAGACCAAATTTTAAAGTACGCGATACTTTACCCCCAAACATATTATAAACGAAAAAGAAAATCTAAACCTTTAAATAAAAATATACAGAGAAGAGATTTCTTAAATATAATGGTAGAGACTTTTAAAAAGTCAACATTAGGCCGGGTGCAGTGGCTCACGCCTGTAATCCCAGCACTTTGGGAGGCCAAGGTGGGCTGATCACGAGGTCAGGAGATCAAAACCATCCTGGTAACACGATGAAACCCTGTCTCTACCAAAAAATACAAAAAATTAGCCGGGCGTGGTGGTAGGCACCTGTAGTCCCAGCTACTCGGGAGGCTGAGGCAGGAGAATGGTGTGAACCCAGCAGGCAGAGAGCTTGCAGGGAGCTGAAATGGCGCAACTTCACTCCAGCCTGGGTGACAGAGCGAGACTCTGTCCCCCTCTCCAAAAATAAAAGTCAACATTATTCTTAAGCTGGAACACCAACACTACCAACTTAAAACAGAAAAAACAAGGATATCTGTTATCATGATTGATTTCTGAAATTATTCTGTAACTTCTATTCAACATTTTAAAATATGAAATCTTCACTTCAGCATATTTAAAGGAAAAGATCATACCATAATTATATTTATTCTAGATACTGTTAGGAATAGGAGATGTTGAACATGAAAGACATGAATCTAACCTCAGAGAACTTACAGTTAAGTGAGAAAAATAAGCATTAACAAATAATTATACAAATATTTAATTAGTTTACAATTGTGATAAGAGATGTAAAGAGTGCCAAGTGCCATGATACCATACTGATACCATGGCAAAGTGCCATGTAACAGAGAAACTAACCTAGAAGGATAATAAGGGATTTCTAGGGGAAATAATAATCAAGAATAATGGCCTGAAGTTAGTTAGACAAATAAAGCAATAAAATGCGAAAAGCACACAGAGGGAAATGTGGCATAAGGGGGCAAAGTGCCTTTAAGAAACTGCAAAAACAAAAGAGCAGCTCTGGATCATTCTGAGTAAGGAAGAAGGTGCCCAAAGGAGGGAACAGGCTCAAATCATGCAGGGCTTTGTCACCCATGTTACAAGTTTTAAATTTAAGAGTTCTGGCCGGGCTCAGTGGCTCACGCCTGCAATCCCAGCACTTTGGGAGGCCGAGGCAGGCGGATCACGAGGTCAGGAGATCGAGACCTTTCTGGCTAACACAGTGAAACCTGTCTCTTCTAAAAATACAAAAACTTAGCCAGGCGTAGTACTGTGTGCCTGTAGCTACTCGGGAGGCTGAGGCAGGAGAATGGCGTGAACCCGGGAGGCGGAGTTTGCAGTGAGCCGAGATTGTGCCACTGTACTCCAGCCTGGGTGACAGAGCGAGACTCCATATCAAAAACAAAAACAAAAACAAAAAGGGAGAATTCTAAGTAGAGAAATAAAATTATCAAACGTTTATTTTTAAAAGTTCAGTTTAGTAACTGTATGGACAATGGATAAGAGTCAGGACATTTTGGATAAGAAAAGAGTTGCGCTGGGAGCAGTGGCTCACACCTGTAGTCCCAGGACTTTGGTAGGCCCAGGCGGGCAGATTACCTGAGGTCGGGAGTTCAAGACCAGCCAGACCAACATGGAGAAACCCCATCTCCACTAAAAATACAAAATTATCCGGCTGTGGTGGCGGGTGTCTGTAATCCCAGCTACTCAGGAGGCTGAGGCAGGAGAATCGCTTGAACCTGGGAGTGGAGGTTGCGGTGAGTGGAGATCGGGCCACTGCACTACAGCCTGGGTAACAAGAGCCAAACTTCGTCTCAAAAAAAAAAAAAAAAGTTGCAACAGTCAGAGAAAATAAAGGCCACAGAGATGGAGGATGATGGTCAAATGTGAGAGATAACTAGGAATTAAAAGGAACTGGATTTCACAATTGACTGGACAGCAAGAAAGGTGTCAGAGATGATTCCAAAGACTGGCTTGCACAACAGGGAACAGAGTGAATGAGCTGTGGATAGGAAAACATGTGACTGAGAATGCTTTCTGAACCTTCGGAATTAAACAGCAACTGCTCTGAGAGGCCAAATAGAAAGTCAGAAGGATAATGCCATTATTCTTTGACTTCACAGCAGCAAGATCCAGGGGTAGGAATGTCCTGAGTACCTGGAAAGAAAGCTCTACCAAGTTCAAAATTAAATGCACATATTTGGTGCCTGTCAAAGCAACTCCCATAAATACTAAGAAGAAATCAATCAGAGTAGTAGTTCCCCAGTGAAACTAGCTACAGCTTTAGAATGTACAATTTATATTCTGAGAGCAGGATTCCAACAGGATATACATGGGGAGGGAAAATTCAAGTCCCATCCATCCAGTTTGGGACGAATAATAGAAAAGGATGAGAAAAATAGGAAGAAAAATCAAAATGAAGGCTTGTGAGAGATATTGTTAAATGAGAGGAAGATACAATATTCTAAAAGCAATATCATAACATTACTTAAAAGTATACTACAAGAGTGTGAGAAAAAAGAAATACTGGTCAAAGGGTACAAACCTTTAGCTATAGGAAGAATAAGTACTGCAGATCTAACATACAGGATAGCAACTATAGTTAATAATGTATTGTATACTTGAAATTTGTTAAGAAAGTAGCTCTCAAGTGTGGTTTCCATACACAAAAATGGTAACCATGTGAGGTGATAAATATGTTAATCAGCTGGATTGTAGTAATCATTTCATAATGTATACATATATCAAAACATTACATTGTATGCCCCAAATATATGCAATTTTTATTTGTCAATCATATATTAAGAAATCTGGAAATAATTAAAAATATGACAAGAGCCAAAAATAAAGTTTACAAAGCGTATATGCTTGCTACAACTGAGTGTGAAGTAAAAAATATGAAGTTGGAAAAGAGATACGTGGAAATAAGACAGAGAGTGATAAGAAAAATTATAAAAAAATTTTAAAAACAGCTAAATTAAAAACACTATTAGTGTTTTAATTTATGATGGTGGATTAAAAAATAGATTTAAGTAGGAGGAAATGGCAACAAAACCTTGGAACTAACTTACTGGACTAAAGAAAGCAGAATCTCTAGACTGGTAACACAGAATTGTCGAAAGAATGGGGAAACTGGAAGCATCACGTCCATCCTGGAAGGAGTGGGGGCTATAAGTGGGAGCATTTCTGAATGCTGAGAGGCAATTACATCTCTAGTTACTCTCCATCATTCCACATCAGTGTGTGACTGCCCTTCCACCAACCTGGTAGCAGGATGGAAGTTTTTTGTTTGATTGGAGGGTTTTTGTGTTTTGTTTTTTAAGAGACACAGAGTTATCCTCGGAATCGGGAAACTCAAGACAGAGTAGAGGGTATGTAGGTACCATACTGAAAACAAGAGAATTGAATAAGCTACAGAATGCTGAATTTCTAACACACTTCCACCCTAACTGCTTTCACCTCTCAGCTCTCCAACTACTTAAGCCAAGAAGTAAGCTTCTTATGTAAAGAATCTGAACAGTCCAAAAGGCAAAACCTAAACGTATTAACACTAGTGGTTCTCCAACGAGAGCCCTACTGGTTCATTCTACATTGAGTCTCAATTTTTACAAGAGATTTCAGAGTAGACAGTTTGGAATTATCAATTATTTGAGGAAAGCTTCTAGTATAGAAGACGGAAGCCAAAATAGTAAAGTCAGCACAAAATCTTAGGAGAGACTATGCAATAAAAAATAATTTAAAATGGATGACATGAGAATATTCAAAAAAACAAAAATAAAGAGCACTTAGAAATTAAAAGCACAACAAGAAGATACAAAATTTCACACAGGTTTGGTCAATAAAGAAATCTCCCACCAAAAAATTATAGCAAAAAGATACAGATGAAGGCAGGAGAGGAAACAGCACTACTAGAAGAAAAGTTTAGGAGATCAAACAGCCTAACAATAGGACATCCAGAAACGGAGAGGGGGAAAATCCTCAAAGAATTCAATACATATTTTCACAACTGGAGGATATGAATTGCCAGATAAAAGGGGTCAAAAATGCACAGCTCAGCAATTCATAATGGATCTTCACCAAGATATACATCATTTTAAATTTACAGAACACAGTCAAGCAGAAGAGAGAGGGAAGAGGGAAAAAGGTCACATTCAAAGGATAAAGATTATAAGAATCATCTTACACTTTTATAGCAGCAACATTACAGTGAGAAAATAATGGAGAAATATCTTCAATATACTACAGGTAATTATTCCCTCCATAGAATTCTACACCCAGCCAAACTATCATTTAAATATGAGGGTATCATAAAGATATATTTAGACAAGCAAGGTTTTAAAAAATAAATTTTTTATTTATGTTTTTCCTCAAGAAACAACTAAACGATATGTTTCACCAAAATGAAACAGTAAACTAAAAAACAATGAAGATATATGAGACCTTGGAAATGTATCATCATATATAAGAGATGGGAAAAGGTAATTGTCAGGATGACAGTGAAGAGAGATCCCAGGATGAAGTATGCACACCAGACACAGAGGAAAACCAGTCCTGACCACAGCAGTGACTCACAGGGCAGACACATTGAGGGCTGTTCTTTAAAAAATGCCTGCTGTCATTGTACTGTCTTTTTAGCCTAAAAGAGATGCTTAGGTGAATCTGGCTCAGATTCTTGTCTCAGTTTGTCTTGGCAATAAGCTGATGACATTTTTGCTTTCTCTCCTTCTATTTTCCCATAAGGTATTCTGCCTGGCTCAGCTGAGAATACTCACTTCAGTCATAGAAAAGTATGTTACATTCACCTACTCTTAAGAGCTGGAAGTATGTCTTAGTGAGTTTAGAAATATAAAATGCCAAGTGTTTTATTCTCCATAGCCACGTTCCTGTGGGACATCTACAGCCTGAACTAGACTACTACTTTTACACATGTCATTACTGTAGCCACCCTGCTTCATACGTGGAATTATCTATTAACCTCTCCAGAAGAATCTTAAACTATTAAGGAAGCTGAATTCAAATTTTGATCCAGAACAACAGGAGTGAGAGAAAGGAGATTGTTAGCTTTCTATGAAATGCATTTAAAATATGTTCTTTAACATGTATATTTATATTTCATCTAATAATATATTATCATTTATCTATTTTTTCTTTATTATGACTATAGGCAAAAGAGTCTTGAAGTAAAAGTAAATATATATTTTTAAATTTCTGTATTGTGTACTCTACTGGATGCCTCAGAATTATTTAAAAAATCACATTAGTAGAAATAAAGGTTAGAATCGAATTACAGAAATGGCTAATCATTGAAGAGAGAGTCAATATATGAGAAAGGAAACATGAAAAATCACTGTATAAAATGAGAAAGAGGTTGCTAGATACAGAGAACAGAAAATAATGATCCAACTTAGATACTAAGTGTTCCTGGGAAGAAATAATACCAAAAAGATAAAAGCATCAGAGACAAAATAAAATTAAGGTTTTATTAGAAAGTGGAAACCTAAGTTTGAAAGGTCACTCAATATTAAAAGACACAAAGACACAAAACCCGTATCTATCCAGATATCTATCTAGAGATGGGTTATATGCAGTTTAATATTGATCTATCTATTGATAGATAGATATGCATGTTTTTTAAATTCAAAGGTAAAGACACTATCTTAAAAGTATCAATATTACCATCCCCCTCCCCTCAAAAAAAAAATTACCTACAGCTAGTAAAGAGATAAACCTGGATTAAAATTCAAATTGTCTAGGTCTCTGAAACTGTGCTAATATACTATATGCTAATAGACTGAATGTAAAATTTAAACTATGGGACTTAATTATTTATAAAGAGCTCTTATAAAGCCATAATAAAAACAGCATCTACTAATACAATGAATACAATATATGAAAAGGTGATTAAAAAATACTAATGGTCAATAAACCAATAAAAGTTTTACTTGTCATCTTCAGTAATTAAAAATCACAACTTAAAAGAGGATGAAATTGGCAAAGATTAAATAGAATAATAAATCTCAGTGTTGATAAGGGCTTATAAATACAGGCACTCGTTCTCTGCTGATGAGAACATAAGGTGAGAGGTTTACAATTCGATAACATATATCAAAATGCATACATTTTAACACATATACATGTTAATAAATGAACATTCTATGAATCTAGTCCAGATCATTTTTGTTAGTGCTATTTTATACTTTCTAAATATCCTAATATGAGTACAAATCATTTTTATAATTAAAAGGGTCATTGTCAAAACAGTAACATTTTAGAATTTGAGTCATTTGACCTAGTAATTCCTGTACTACAAATCTAGCCTAAGTAAATAAACAGATGTGGGGAAAAACAGTTATACATATGAATGTTTATTGCAGCATTATTTTTACTAAAAATGAAAGGAAACAGCTCAAACACTTAATAATATGGTATGGTTAAATAATTTTCAGAGGAAATGTAAAGAAACACTCACAAAAAGTGAGAAACTAAGATACAAATCTATAAATACAGTATAATCTTAATATGAACAGTATTTGAGAGTTAATAATGGTGTATGTGTAGTGGAATTACAGGTATTTGAAAGATTTTATTTTATATTTTTATGTATTTTTCAATTTTCTCCAACAACAGTTTATGATATTTTATATTCTAAAATATAAAAACATTATATTTGAAAATTATATAACTGAAAATATACAAATGTAATCAAGCTTTGAGTTATATAAGAGTCTCAAACAAATTAATAATAGCAACATTGAGTTGGCAAAGAAATTGATAAATTATCCAAATAATAGAAATGAAAATAGTTCAAAATTAACTTTATCCATTTATTAGTATTCAAAAATATAAATTAAAATATAAATAAGAGACTATGTCTAGACCTTTTCATTTAATAAAGATATTCAATTTAATTTTTTTAAATTAGTAGCCAGCCAGTATTTTCAGAGTGGGAAGAGGGGAAGCTTTATATACTTCTGCAAGGAAATAAAAAGTAATTAGACAATATGTAGAAATATTCTTGTGGCAAATATTTGTCATTTTCTCCTAAAACATTTACCTTTCTATATCCCTCTCTGTATTGAAGGGAGCTGGAAGCTTAGATAAGATTTCCCAGGCTGCTTTGCCAGCTGGCTTCTGGTTAGATTCTAATGGCAACCTTTTCTCAGGGATTCCCAATTGGCCTGACCAAGACTTTTTCAACACTATGCTGAAGTTCTAGGCTCTTCCTACTCAATCCTCCTTCTTTCCTTCTCTTCTTTCATGGGTGTCAGACCCTCATAGTCTGAAGGTTCACCCCCTCCTTCTCCTGCACCTCCTCTCTTTATACTTCAAAGGTGTTTCTACCATAAATTTCTGGTGTGTTGAATTCTGTCTTGGAGTCTGCTTCTTGGAAGATGGCACTTTCGTAAGAAAGACCCAGGGAAGGAAGAAGCCATCTATTTTTTTCCTGCTTCTGGCAGTCAGCCTCTCAGGCAGCTCTTGTAGTATCATGAGAGAATTGGCTCCTGGCTTCCTGCTCAGTGGCCATGGAAATGATTCCTAAATCACAGCAGGGCTTTGGTAGACCCTGCAGTGTGCACAGTCAGGAGTCCTATGTAACACTGTGTTGCTCCTTGCTCTTCCACCTCTAGGGGCGGGAACAGCTTTCTGAAGCTACAAGTGTCTGGTGATATTATCACGCTTCCTTCCAGCCCATTCAACATGTTTGTCACCAATTTCCTGTTTTAAACTGCCCTACCATGATGGCAATTTTCCTGACTGGATGTTGAACGATACACACCTAACCATTTCATTCTTTTTGACACCCAAAATTCTCATTTGTACTAAATATTGAAAAAATTATTACATGTGAACAAAAATTATTACACAAAGGTTTTTATATTAGTATTAACAAATAAAAAGTCTCCAAGAAATCTAAAAATGGGAATTTTGTTAAGAAATTTAGGGTGCATTTATATTTTTTCCATGCCCCAATACAATATATGTTTATGGATATTTTTAGATACATGTAAATACTCATTATTCACTGCTAAGTGGGGGGGAAAAAGCTATAAAATTGAATATGTGTTTATCATATGATCCATGAAATTCTACTTCTAAAATTATATCCTGGAGGAATGTTGTGTGAACCAAAACAAACGTATAGTAACGTCCACAGCAGCATTGTCAATAACAACCAACAACCAGAGTGACCCAAACATACATCAACAGTAAAAGAGATAAATACATTTCAGTATATTAATACAATGAAATCCTATATCACAACACGGATGAATCTCAAGAGAAAAACATTGACAGTAAGAAGCAAATCACATTTTGTAAATGCCTGTAGTAGAATTACATTTTTACAACATTGAAAACCAGATATATTAGTCCATTTTCATACTGCTATAAAGAACTGACCAAGACTGGGTAATTTATAAAGGTAAGAGATTTAATTGACTCACGGTTAAGCATGGCTAGGAAGGCCTCAGGAAACTTACAATCATGGCCCAAGGCAAAGAAGAAGCAATGCACCTTTGTCACAGGGCGTCAGGACGGAGTGAGTGACAGCAGGGGAAATTCCAGACGCTTATAACACCATCAGATCTCGTGAGATTCACTCATTACCACCAGAAAAGCATGCGGGAAACCATCCCATGATCCAATTACTTCCATCTGCTCCCACCATTGACACGTGGGGATTCTCCCCACCCAATTCAAGGTAATGTTTGAGTGGTGACACAGAGCCAAACCGTACCACCAGACAAAGCAATATTCTGTTTTTGTTTTTGAGACGGAGTCTCGCTCTGCCACCCAGGCTGGAGTGCAGTGGCGTGATCTCAGCTCACTGCAACTTCCGCCTCCTGGGTTCAAGCGATTCTTCTGCCTCAATCACCGGAGTAGCTGGGACCACAGGCATGCGCCACCATGCCCAGCTAATTTTTTGTATTTTTAGTAGAGACAGGGTTTCGCCATATTGGCCAGGCTGGTCTCAAGCTCCTGAACTCGTGATCCGCCTGCCTCGGCCTCCCAAAGTGCTGGGATTACAGGTATGAGCCACCATGCCCCGCTCAGACAAAGCAATATTCTGTTGTTGAAAAACAAAAAGTTGGGAAAGGGATACCTCTGTGGGAGGAGGGGTTGTATTCAGCGACTCCAAGGGGCTGACAACATTCTATTTATTGTCCTGGTTGATAATTGCACAGTAATTTGCTTTATATTTATTTTTCATAATATGTAGGTGTTTTATTTACTATTATATAAGCATGAAATATTTTAACATAAAAAAGAGGAGAAAAGAATCAGGTTATGAAAGCATAACTCTTAGAAACTAGCAACTCTGCCTGCATGGTTTAAAACAGAATCACTAACTCAGGGCAACATAATCTCTTACAATTAGTCTTTGTCAATAAATGTATGAATACATAAAATAATTAATGAACACCATGTTCTCCAGTATGTATAACATGTTTATGAATTAAACCAGATGAAAAGAAGTCCAAATATTGTTTAATAATTTCTGCATGGAAAAATTATGAGTAACTTGATTTATCTTCTTGGTATTTTTCTTTCTTTCCAAAGTTTCTCAAATAAATATGTATTACTTTGAAAATTCAATAAAATACATAATAAAAATGTGTCTTTAAAAGTCCAGAATACAGTCAGTTTATGTTCTAGCTATTTTTCTTTCTCTTAGGATATTAATCCAATTGTTTTTATCAACAAGAAAAACACTATGAATTATAAATCAGTGCTCTTAAACTTTGGTGTACATCCTAATAGCTGCAAGCCAGCCTAAGAGATCCTACTAATATCCTAGGCTAAATTGGATCAAACAATTTAAACTGTAAGAAAATCAGCATTCTGAATATTTCCCCAAAGGATCTGTCCCAGCCACCTCCCCAGGCTAACTGTGCATCACTATCCTCTTTGCTCTCTGCTCTCCAGTCACAGCAGTCTTATTTCAGCTCCAGTGAATTCTTTTCTTCATGTCTCAGTAGCTTGGCATAGGCTGCTGCTCTTGCCTAGATGTCTAACCCTTCCTGTCTTCATTCAGATCTCAGCTCCAATGTCTCCTCCCTAGAAAAGTCTTCCCTGAAACTGTACCCTATCCATTTTACCGTTTATATACTCTTATCCTGAAATTTTATCTTCACAGCACTTTAATACCATTTGTAATTAACTATTTGTGTTATTATCTGATTAATGTTTTTCTCCTTCAATATACTGCGTCACTAGGACATGAGTCATGTCTGTTTTGCTCACTTCTGTTTTGTTTTCTTTGAAAGAGTCTCCCTCCATCGCTCAGGCTGGAGTGCAGTGGTGCAATCTTGTCTCACTGCAACCTCCACCTTCTGGGTTCAAGCGATTCTCCCACCTCAGCCTCCGGAGTAACTGGGATTAGCGACACATGCCACCACATCTAGCTAATTTTTGTATTTTTTAGTAGAGATGCGGTTTCTCCATGTTGGCCAGGCTGGTCTCCAAATCCTGACCTCAAGTGCTCCACCGGCTTCCGCCTCCCTAAATGCTGGGATTACAGGCACGGGTCACCGTGCCTGGTCTCGCCTTTTTTTTTTTTTTTTTTTTTTTTTTTGAGGTGGGGTCTGGTTCTGTCACTCAGGCTGGAGTGCAAAGGCGTGATCCTAGTTCAATGCAATCTTGAAAGCAATCCTCCCACCGCAGCCTCCCAAGCAGCTGGGACTACAGGCACAGGCCACCACACCTGAATAATTTTTTTAACCATTTTTCTTAGAAATTGGTTCTCACTTTGTTGCCCAGGCTGGTCTCAAACTCCTGGCTTCAAGCGATCCTTTCATCTCTGCTTCCCAAAGTGCTGGGGTTATAAGAATAAGCCGTTGTGCCCAGCCTGCTCACTTTTGTATCTCCAGAGTTTGACCTAAAGCCCAACACTTAACAGACACTCACCATATATTTCATGGATAGTTGGTTGGATAAATGAATAAACTATCAAATGAATCAACAAACAAATGAAGATCCACCAAAAAAAAAAAAAAAATTATGGCTATGTCTCTCAGGCTTTGAACTAAAAATCATCTTTATTTTAAAATTTGGTTATTACCATACTGTATACATGTAATAAAACATCACACTGTACTCTGTAAATAAGTACAATTATCACATATCAATTACAAGTAAAACAAAATTTTAAAATGTTTGTTTTTCTTTGAAAAAGATCCATGCAATCAAAAGTTCTCACTCATACCAGTAATTAGCTTGTGTTACAATGAGGATAATATATATTCAACCTTGGCTAATCAAACTAACTTTTTTAGGCTCCTTTTTGTTCCTGGATATAACTCACCTATGTGTATCTCTTTCAAACAAAATAAAAATTCTTTTCCAACCCCCAAACCCAATGATGACTCATTCTCCAGAGATTTAGTTTAGATGTGATGGGTAAGGAAAGAAAGGACAAGAAAATGTATTAGCCTTCTAAGATTAATGACTATATTTTTCTGTTGGGAACTCAGAGTCCTAAACCAAATGTTTGCTCTCTGATCCCCAATATCAGAAGCTGCACCTAATGTAATTGCTTCCAAGGGGAAAACACTGCTCATTCTTTCTGACTGGCTGTCACAATACTCTGACTTAATCCCTTCCGAAATGCCCAGCTCAATATAATGTAAGAATTCAGGGCAGAATCTTTCTGTGGCAGTTTGAGCAGTAAACTTATCTGTTTGTATGTGAGGAACTGTTAGTTCTCAAAGGACAGAAGGTTTTATTAAGAAGATGACAACAATTTCTGATTTTTAGATACCCATTTTTTCAAATCCAAATATTCTGGATGTTTATAGTGTTCCTATGTCATGTTCAGAAAACGGAGTAATACAATTGTCCATTAGTGGCTCTTGAGAGCAGGATATTATTGTATTGGTATTTTGGTAGAGGTATTTATTTATTTGGTTCTTTCATATCCTACATTTACTTGTTCCATGATGACCTATCTACCACTCTCTCCCTTAAATATTCTATGCACGCCATCCTCCTTGCTATTGCTAATTGTCTATGGGCATGCTTGAAAGTATTCATACCTATTGCTGCTTTGCCTGGAGCATCCTTTCCCTGAATACTCCACGAGCTGACTCCACTGGAAACTTTAGATCTTACCCAAAGGCCTATTTAAAATTATATTCCCTCCTGAATACATCCTATATGCTTTCTTCCTTCATATATTTTCCAGAGCATGTATATCATAAAACATCCCATTTTATTTATTTTTCTTATTACCTATTTTTCCACTTCTAGAATAAACATCCCATGAAGACAAAGATTTTTGTCTCTTTTCTGTACCTGCTATATTCTTAGGCCTTAATGTGGGTACTCAAAAATCATTAAGGAAAAAACAACTTTTCCATGAGAAATATCCAACTGAAATGACCAATATACTATGCTATGGGTCTAGGAGAACTTGTTTCCAGAAAGCAGGTAAGTTTACCAGTGGAAACAGTAATAGTGCCACTAAACACAGAGCTACAGCTGTTGCCTGATCATCAATCAGTCTGTGCTCCTTATACTGATAGACCAGAGAGAGAGAGAAAAGGAGTTTAATATTGATGGGGTAAATGTAAAGGTCCCTGATGACTATGAGGAAGATGACAGCTGCTGTATACTAGAGGCAGAGAGGAATATATTAGGTACTCAGATCATCCACTGGGGCATCTTGTGGCATTCCCGTGCCCAGTTACAACTGCCAATGTATAAGTATAGCAGCAAGAGAATGGTAACCCAGGGCTCAAAATGCTTAGAACATTAGGAAAGCCTCCTACATGAGTAGAAGTGCTAGCAAAAAGAGAGAAAAATCTAGAATGGCTGGGCGTAGGGTGGACAGGCCATGAGCACCAACTGCATTAGCGGAACTCTTACTATTCCTCTTCAAGTAAGTCTTCTTGAAAATTGTGACCAACCAAAATCTTGAATAAGCTTTGCCTGGATGGAGTGACTTTCAGTGAGAAGCAGGTGGATCTGAGGGCTGTGAGTAAAGTGCACTGGAATGTAGCTGCTGATACACTACCAAAATCTTTTTAGGGCTGTGCATCTTTCCTCCACTTGCTGTGAATGTTCTCTGATCACAGTTCACAGGTGTCCTCTTCTTTAGAGACTTACCTTCTGCTAAAGATGAGCCACTTCTCCAGAGAGGCTACTCCTTACCATGGGGAACAGGCCAGTAGCTAATGGCCCATGGACACAAGGGTAGATGAGGCCATCTATCCCGCCTCAAGGAGGGACCATCTCTGTGGAACAATTCATGTCTCAGAGATTCCCCATAGGAGCAGATTGGGCGATTCTCCAGCTGAGACTCTATTTGTGCTTAGTTTTTACCTCCCGCTCTAGCCTGCTTTACTTGCTCTCATTCTCCTGAGAGCACTCTTTCAATAAATCACGTAAATAAGAATTCCTGACTTGGCTCTGCTTCCAAAAAACCCTGTCTAAGACTCATGTCATATGCAAATTGCCTCTGAAATAATACATTATAATGACAGGCCTTTAAGATTCTTACAAATACAATTCTGATGAACATCAGCTCACGAAATTTTTCTTAAAACTCAGAAGTCCTAAAATAAATAAATTACCATGAGTGAAAGTCACTAGGAGGAAAACACAAAATTGCATAAAATAGGATCATCAGATAGAAATATATAGACATATATGGTATATATTTCTATTTATATATATACACCATATATTTCTATTACTATATATGTAGTGATATATAAAAAGAGAAACCTGAAAACATGAGTGAAAACAAAAAGCTATCAAAAGATTGCAGATTAGCAAGAAAAAAGACAAAATTTTGGTACAATATAATAAATAAAATTAAAATTTGATATGTGAATTAAAGAGTAGATTAGACCCAAGGGAACATAGAGTTAGTGTGGTAGAATAAAAATGTGAATAAATAGCCCAGAATAAAGCACAGAGACTTGAAGGTAAAAATATACATATAAAATAAAGGTTGAAATACATAAAGAAGAGTGAAAAATCTGACATATACCTAATACCTAGCCAGCATTCTAGTTTAGTAGAGACAGTGGTGGGTGGAGAAACTACATTTCAGGAGATGGTGCCTATAATTTTTCAGAGTTAATGAGAGACACCAATTCAGAGACTCTGGAAATTGAATAAATCCCAAATTGTGTAAGTAAAAAGAAATTCACTAGTACATATATTTCATGGTTATATGGAGCAAGACTGCCTAGATTTGAACCCTGCCTCCAATAGCTCCTAACTGGGCAACTTAGGACGAATTACTTAACTTGTCTTTGCCATAGTTTCTGATCTCTAAAAGTAGTTTTAAAAATAGTATCTACCACATAGATGGTTATGAGATTAAATGAGTTGACATCTGTAATGCTCTTTAGTCTGTTGAGTTTCTAATATTCATCTTTATTACTTTTATCTTGAATGCTCACTAAGGTGTTCCGGCTCAGAAACTGATTTCTTACTAATTAACTCACAATAAATAGAAAGTGAACTGGCCTGCCTCGCCCTAAGCCTTGACCCTGATGAAAGCCAAGCCAAATGTCCTACATTGATAGCCGAACATTCCATAGATGACTGACAGCAAACAAGGGATTATTTTCATTTATGTACAGGAGAGAGACAGCCATTTCCCTCCCACTCCTGAAAGGAGAGAAAAATCTTCTGCTCCTTTGAAATGAGGTGGAAAGGATCCTAGGTTCTTACTTAACCATTTAGAATGTAACTGTATCCTTCCACAGGTCAGATACACTAAAGGGGTCTCCAAAATCTGGGCTTTGCATGTAGGGAGACAGCAGCCCAGCCTTTCTTGGATGGTGAGCACATGAGTAATCATTTTATGAGCATGCTCTACAACTTACATATACACAAAACTTATTATTTTATGCGTAAAATAGCTCAAAACAAAAAGAATATTTTGTACAGAAAATATAAAGAAAATAAAGAAAAAAGAACAAAAGGAAGAAAGATGGAGGAGGGTAGAAAACTTTCATAAAATCTTCATCCAAAATATCAGTGGCAGTGTGGAAAGGGAAAAGCAAAACAGAAAACACTATCTTCTGTAATGTATCAAGTTTGACAATTTAAGTTTTCTGACACGATGTGTAATTTCTTATGTTCAAGGACTATTTTCTCGGCAAGAAGAAAAGATCTTAGTTTCAGAGTTAGCATAGAACATAACACAATTTAAATGTCTTAAAGTAGCTTTGACAATAGCATGCAATATACACTGTGAGCAGTCTTTATGAGTGATTCTTTAAGATACCCCATCATTTGGCTTTGGACATGAGAAAGTATCTTTATCATGAACACTTGCTGTGCTAGCCTGATGCCCACAATTCCTATGATCCCCCACTCCTCCCAGTTCTTCTTTCAAAAACTGGGAAGGGGCACTAAGGTGACCATCAGAATAATGAGGATGGGGTGTGTTTTCTTGTTAAGTCCAAGGCAGGGCTTGTCCCTATTGGATTGCACTCTTTTAAAAGATGAGTATTTAATACTGCTTCGTTCTTTGGTCTGGTTTGTTGTTGCCAATTTGAGACCACAGGGAATGTCATCCTCAACGTCTTCGTAATTTTACACTGATAAAAATTATTAAAGAGAATTTAAAGTCTTATCTGTGGATCAGTGTGCTGTATTAAAGAAAAGGAGAATAAAAAATATATGAATATGTATTCACACACATGAAAACATGTTGTGGTTAGAAAACAGGATAATGAAATATGAAAAAATTCTTCATAAAATTTTATTTTGCAAGATGTCCCTTTTTGATTTTAAATAGAGGGGGAAGAGATTAGTCTTATAAGTGTCAGTCCCACACACCACGTCTTTTCTCTCCCTGGTGTTAATGTTCCATGTAATGCTAATTAAATGGACATGTGTAACTAATTTAAGTGTTACAGAATTCAAAGCAGTCTTAATTCCCCCTTCACCCAAAAATAGAATGAGAAACTAAGTTGTTAGTCTCTAGACTTTATAGTGGGCAGAGAACTAAATTATAAAATCATATTTTACAGAAAAATCTAAATTGATTTCTCAGGTTATGAATACTTGATTATGATAGGGACAGTTCAGAAATAGCCTCATGGAAAAAGTAGTTATTCATTATATTGAGTCTTATAGTCAAGAAAGAGGGCAGAAAGAATGTAATTGTGAGCTGTCAAGCTTAACACATATGTATAGAGCAAATATTCTCACTCTGTTCAGTGGCAGAATTGAGCCTGCTGAATATCATACCAGCGACAGTTTCCAAAGGGTGGTCAAAGTGGTCCTCTGACATAAAGAAACATGACCCACAAAAAGCATTGAAAGAAAATTTACATATAGACATATTATTAAGATACATATCATTACAGACACTTTCTTTACTAGGACGAGTGCAATCTGAAACTTATCTTTATTATATGCCAACTCAATTTTTTAATATCACTATCTAAAAAGGGAGGGAAAGGTATAGTTATATTTCCATATTCTTTGAACACTATTTGCAGAAATGGCATTAATCCTGAAAATATCATCTTTCCCAATCAAAGCCATCTTAGAGATAACTCTGCATTACTACTTAAAGAAAACTGCCAGGGGGAGAATCTATACCTAGTAAAATTTAACAGACCAGTGGAGGCAAAACATCATCCACAAATAGTTGAGAAAGAAAAAAACCAAAAAGCTTACCTTTATGATGGTTTGCACTGGATACGACTTTTCCCCACAAGGTTACAATAAATATTATTATTAGCAGTTTTCCTTTTGTTGCTTTCTGTAAGTATCTCTTACTCATCCTGCAAATAAAAAATAATAATAAAAATCATAAGGATGTAAATTCATAGCTTTTCCATAATAATTGTGCTACATTTAAAGACTTCCACTATACTTTAACCCCTTCAACTCCTGAAAACTGTATTTCTTGTATTTAAAATGCTGTTCACTGTATACAAATGATGATTAGAGAAAATAAAAGTTTTCCAAAGTACCTTGATATGATGCAAGAGATGAGCAAAGTCCTACCTCAGTCAGTCTTCATCCACTTAACCATAGCCTAAATTAATTTGGAAATATTATCACATTTCTCTCCATATAAACATAGATTTAATTTATTAACAAAATCCAAGGCACAGTCATTTGGAAAATCTTTAAATAAATGCCTGATTATTTTACTTTTTCCTAACAATTGCCAAGTCAAATGGACAGTGTAACAGTTTAGATATAACTGCTTAGGTGAATTCCTGCACAGAATATGCTCACTTCAAATCTATCATTCCTAATGTGCTTTTTAAAAATCACCTGGTTATATACATTTCTTTTTTTTTAATTTTTTAACCTTACTTTAATAAGGAATTTTTTTTAACATTCCCATGCTTTAATGAAGCATAATTTCTTGACATTGCAGTTTCTTTTTTTTGTTATGTTTATTATGTTATGTTTTTTTTAAATTTTTTTTATTATTCTTTAAGTTCTAGGGTACATGTGCATAACGTGCAGGTTTGTTACATACGTATACTTGTGCCTCTGGGAATGCACATCAAGGTGGAATCCAACAATATTGTGTCGCCTGTAGCAGAGTTGTGTACATTAGGAGGATCAGGTTACATATGTATACTTGTAACAAACCTGCAGGTTATATACATTTTTTACTGCAAAGTAACCTGCTTTCTTTAGTTTTATGAACTCATAAAACTAAAGAAAGCGAAAAATGTTATAACAAAATAATAGCTGCCTATAATAAAAGTTCAGAACTTACTTTCTACAACATTCTTTCATTGTTCTGAAGAATAAATTTGGCTTGTAGGTATATCCATCCCCATTTTGTAGATGAGGAAATTTGGAAATTTGCCGGGGCCACATTTAATGACAATAAAAATATAAACCCAGAATTGTCTAATTCTAAAATTCTTCATTAATCACTAAGGGATGGGTGGGCGCCCAAGATGGCCAAATAGGAAGAGCTCCAACCTCCAGCTCCCAGCCTGAGCAACACAGAAGACGAGTGATTTCTGCATTTTCAACTGAGGTACCGGGTTCATCTCACTGGGACATGTCAGAGAGTTGGTGCTGGTGAGCGGGTGCAGCCCGACCAGAGAGTTGAATCAACGGAACAAAGTTGGACGGACAATGACTTTGACAAGTTGAGAGAAGAAGGCTTCAGTCGATCAAACTACTCAGAGCTAAAGGAGAAACTATGTACCCAGCAGAAAGAAACTAAAAACCTTGAAAAAAGGATGGATGAATGGAGAACTAGAATAATCAATGCAGAGAAGACCATAAAAGAACTGATAGAGATGAAAACCATAATACAAGAACTACATGACAAATGCACACGTTTCACTAACCAACTCGATCAACTGGAAGAAAGAGTATCAGTGATTGAAGATCAAATGAATGAAATGAAGCGAGAAGAGAAATGTAGAGAAAACAGAGCAAAAAGAAATGAACAAAGCCTCCAAGAAATATGGGATTATGTGAAAAGACCAAATCTACGTCTGATTGCTGTGCCTGAAAGTGACAGGGAAAATGGAACCAAGTTGGAAAACAATCTGCAGGATATCATCCAGAACTTCCCCAACCTAGTCAGGCAGGCCACATTCAAATTCAGGAAATACAGAGAACACCACAAAGATAGTCCTGGAGAAGAGCAACTCCAAGACACATAATTGTCAGATTCACCAAAGTTGAGATGAGGAAAATATGTTAAGGGCAGCCAGAGAGAAAGGTCGGGTTACCCACAAAGGGAAGCCCATCAGACTAACAACCAGATCTCTCAGCAGAAACTCTACAAGCCAGAAGAGAACAGGGGCCAATATTCAACATTCGTAAAGAAAAGAATTTTCAACCCAGAATTTCATATCCAGCCAAACTAAGATTCATAAGTGAAGGAGAAATAAAATCTTTTACAGACAAGCAAATGCTTAGAGATTTTGTCACCACCAGGCATGCCCTACAAGAGATCCTGAAGGAAGGACTAAACATGGAAAGGAGCAACCAGTACCAGCCATTGCAAAAACATGCCAAAATGTAAAGACCATCGATGCTAGGAAGAAACTGCATCAACTAATGAACAAAATAACTACCTAATATCATAATGACAGGATCAAGTTCACACGTAACAATATTAACCTTAGATGTAAATGGACTAAGTGGTCCATTTAAAAGACACAGACTGGCATATTGGATAAAGAGTCAAGAACCATTGGTTTGCTGTATTCAGAAGACCCATCTCACATGCCTAGACACACATAGGCTCAAAATAAAGGGATGGAGGAAGATCTACCAAGCAAATGGAGAACAAAAAAAAAGCAGGAGTTGCAATCCTAGTCTCTGATAAAACAGACTTTAAATCATCAAAGATCAAAAGAGACAAAGAAGGCCATT
>NW_012120376.1:1550905-1557668 GCF_000951035.1 Colobus angolensis palliatus | reverse complement strand
GCACTATTCACATTAGGAAAGACTTGGAATCAACCCAAATGTCCATCAGTGACAGACTGGATTAAGAAAATGTGGCATATTGCACCATGGAACACTATGCAGCCATAAAAAAGGATGAGTTCGTGTCCTTTGTAGGGACATGGATGCAGCTGGAAACCATCATTCTCAGCAAACTATTGCAAGAACAGAAAACCAAACACCACATGTCCTCACTCATAGGTGGGAATTTAACAATGAGATCACTTGGACTCAGGAAGGGGAACATCACACATCAGGGCCTATTGTGGGAAGGGAGGATGGGGGAGGGATAGCGCTAGGAGATATATCTAATGTAAATGATGAGTTAATGGGTGCAATACACCAACATGGCACATGTATACATATGTAACAAATCTGCACATTGTGCACATGTACCCCAGAACTTAAAGTATAATAATAATAATAATAAATCTCCAAGGGATAAGCAAAACTGATATGAAATCAAGTCCATCTCCACTTATTTATGAGAGAGATTAAATATATGCCTGTCACCCTGTGCCTTTCTGATTCAGAACCTATACTGAACTCTACTGTGCTTGACCTGTAGATATTTGCATGCCCTGCTTTTAAAGCAATTTCCTGGGGTCACTTCCTGATGTAGCCTGATTCCTTTTCCTCTTGTATATTCTAGGTTACCCTTTTTTGTACATTTTTACCTCCAAAACATTCTATCTCCAAAAATGTTACTCAAAGGTAGAACAGGTGGCTATATAGTTTCAAAGAGGAGTCCTTGACATTTTTTCATGGATGACTAAATACATGAAAAAATAAATTATATATTATGTATTTTAATATAGATGTATGTTAACATTTCTTCGCTTGAGGAGGTTGTAGGGATTAATTCAAATGTTTAGATGGCAATATTGTAAGAATAAAAACATGAACTTCTAAGTCAGAATGTCGGGGTTTGAGTCCAAACTTGAATGGCTTCTAATGATGTGGCCTTTACCCGACTTTACTTTTTTTGGATCTCCTGCTTCAGTTTCTCCTGCAAAATTTCTGGATCTCCTGCTTCAGTTTCTTCTACTGTAGCATGGGATAATGTATGTGAAATTCTTGGCCCACTGACAAGCATATACTATGGATTCAATGGCTATGATATTAGAGAATAGTGAGTCATATGTGTATGCTTGATCCTTGAGTGTTTGGGAGGCTAGTCCATTCATGAGATGATTGAAGGGAGTTTCAGTAGCACCAATAGCTGTAAACTCTCCGTGGACCTTAGCCTCATGACATGGCAAAGATAATGCACAAGAAGATAGGTATTTGAGCTTTTAAATCAGACTGTTTGGGTTTAAAACCAGGCTTCCTGCTGACTATGTGACTTTGAACAAATTACTTAATAATTCAGATTATTCTCATTGTCAGTAAGATGAAGATAATAATATCTACCTAACAGTGTTGTTGGTATGAAGATTAAATGAGATAGTCTGTGCAAAAGGTTTAACACTATGCATAGCAAATAATAAATGCTCAATAAACGCTAACCATTACTATAAATATTACTCAGTCAGACTAGCGTTTTCCTAAATTCATTCTGTGAGGCACCAATTCCACAGATTGTTATTAAAGTATTAGTGAAAAATAAAGGGGGGGGAAATACATTTGTAACATTCTGAGTTCAATCAATTTAACTAGATTTTTTAAACAAGAGGCATATTGCCAAATACGCCTTTTTACAAACATTTTCCAGGAACCTCCTCCACAGTGTAACAGAGCACACTTGTGTCCCTGGGAAGCCTCTCAGAGAAATATTGAGCTATAACAATAACCTGGTTTGGAACTTATTCTCAGTAAACCAAATGTCTTTTTAAATCTTCCATTCTATTGCCTTTGTTTCCTCTCTCAGCACTCCTACTATTTGTTTTAAGAATCTTCTCTTTTCTTCTACATTTTTTCAACTGTCCTGACTCCCCTCTGCATCTAATCCCTGCAACCTTATTGTACTGTATATCATATAACAGAATGAACAGCAAAACTCATCTGACAGGAAGAGCTGCTTAGCATAATTCTTGATAATAGCTTCTCCTTAGCACATGGCCTCTGCTACAAGGGCAATGACCCATCATTTTTCCGTACCATTGTGCACCCACCCAATGGGATGACAGAACTGACAGCTGGTCAAACTGATAACTAGACATATGGAAACAGAAATACCCACAAAGTCACAGCCTGTCAAAGTAAGGAAAGAAAGGAGAATGCATGTCAACATTTGGAAGCCTGTAAGGACTGGTATTTTCTCCTTTTCATAACACCCTCACTCCTGTCTAGTTAATTACCATGTTCTGTCAATACTATCTCCAGAATATCTCTTAAATGTATATTTGTATATGTATTACTACTGCAACACTGCAATTCAGACCACCAAACTTTCTCACTGGCCACAGCATCCTAACTGGACATTTGCCACCAAATTGCCCTCCTATGTCTGTCTTTTTCACAATTATATTTGGAGTATTTAGTAAGTGCCTGATAAATATTGTTGACTGAATGTAATGCATTCTCTATGCTATAGCCAAATATGTCTCTATGAGCGTGAAACATACTTGCTTAAAATCTTAGCATGATTCCCTTCTCTGCTCAGAACAGAAGGCCATCATTCTTAGTAGGGTATAAAAATCCTGCAGCAGAATTTTTTTTAAGCTTTGATCCTTTCTTTATGTCTCTAATCTCATTTTATGCCATTTTGTCCCATCTTTCTCTCTACACACACTCATAGTCTATTTTTAACCCTAGAAAATTTCTCCAATGACTTTCAGCTAAATCTTACCCCCCATGCCACCTGAAATATGTTAGCTATTCCCTCCATTCCCACCCACTCTTCAAAATGGGTAACTTTTTGTTACTCACTAGTCATGGGGCAGGTTAGAATTCCTCCTATCGGATTTATCCAAGACCATGTTGAGCTCCCTTCGTTCTGCACAACAGTCACTTGCCATAGCATATTATAATCCACCTACTTATATTCAACCATTATTCTCATATAAGATTCCTAAAGATAGCAACTGTGTCCCATACATTTGTGAATCTGTAGGGCTCATCCAAAGTCCAGGTTAATAGCTGGTAAATAAGTACTTATTGAATGTTGATGGTGCCTTACAGCCAAATATATTGCATGGTGGTTAACATGAGGAGGAATGAAGTATATGCCATCTCTCTAGATGACAAACAGGAAGTGAAAAAGAATGGGGGGGTAGTGTGCAGCAAGACAGAGCAAACTGAGGAGGAAAAGAGAAAAATGAAACCTAATCTTGAATGTGTTTTATTCTGATTTTTAAATAACAATCAAGTTTGAACAAAGTGAAGCATACTAGAGTGATCAAGGATTTCTGACAAAGGTGCAATAACAGAGAAAAACATCTAAAGGAAAAAAGCTGAATGTACATTTCTTCTTTACCTTGCATGACAGCACAAAAGAAGGGACATTGCCTTCTTTCTCTATTTGCTAACAACCAGGTCTCAGTATAAAATTTACCACTACAGAAATACTGAATGTGGTCCAGGGCTCCAACACCGTTTAGAACTGTCACATTCATTTGTGAAAACGGCAAATTTTAAGTGAATTTTGCAACAGCAAAAACAGTGAAAAGAAACTGGAAACTGAAGAAAAATACACATAGAAGAGGAAACCTTGAAATCCCTCCCTGGCAGCAGCAGCAGCTTGCAAGGAGCACAAGAGAAACGAGGAAATTGAGAAATGGTAACCTTGGCAGTGAAGGATGTTGAAGTGAGAAGTTGTCAAAGTGGAGGACTGACAATTAAATCTCCTGGACTTTTTCCCACTCTTCTCTTCTGTTACATATTTCACTTATGTACACTGAAGTTTAGACTTTTGGATTATTTGAAATGCTTCTCATCCCACTAATGTTAAAAGTACCTTTAACTGGCCGGGTGCAGTGGCTCACGCCTGTAATCCCAGCACTTTAGGAGGCCGAGGCAGGTGGATCACGAGGTCAGGAGATCGAGACCATCCTGGCTAGCACGGTGAAACCCCATCTCCAATAAAAATACAAAAAATTAGCCAGGCATGGTGGCAGGTGCCTGCAGTGCCAGCTACTCGGGAGGCTGAGGCAGGAGAATGGTCTGAACCCAGGAGGCGGAGCTTGCAGTGGGCCTAGATCTTGCCACTGCACTCCAGCCTGGGCAACAGAGCAAGACCCCGTCTCAAAAAAAAAAATCATTTAATTGTTAAAAAGCAAGAAATAAAAACTGTTATGCTGTGAGAAAAATCATTTCCCCATGAAAACAGAAAGTAAGTTTACCTGGTATATAAACAAAAACCTGGAAGGAAAAAAGGGAAGAATAAAGGAGATAGTATAAAGGAGATGTATTAAAAAGATAGAAGTGGAGGCTTAGAATGCAACCACGTGGACTCCCCTTGAGCCTAAGACACTTCTGTGGAAATAGAGATCACATAAGGGAATATATTTTTTGTCTTTTTAGGAAAATTCTTTGCATTAATCTAAATATCGGACAAACCTAGTGTTAACTAGTTACAATGGCATGGACCTTAACAGACAAATCTCGAAACAAAATTCACCCTTAGGGCAGAATGCTCAGTAGATTAGTCGCATGCCCTTTCTCCTCATAGGAACCAGAATGATCATTATAAAATATAAATCAAATCACATTACCCCACTGGCCCTATGCCTTGCTTAAAATCCCAGAATTTACCTATTCATTGAAATGAGAATAAAATATATATCTCTTACTTGAGGAAAAAAAAAACATCATCTTCCCTCTCAACCACTCTGACTTCATTACACATCCCTCTACCCCAAGTTTCCTACGCTTCAAGCACACTGGCCCTTCCACTATCCCCTCTGCTAAGCTGATTCTAGACCTTACACTAAACGTTAATTCTGCCATGAAGGTTCTCTTACCTGTCTCTGTAGTGGTCTGCTTTTCATAATCACCTCCACAGAGGTTATTATGACCATCCTGCCCTCCAGAGTTCAGAGAGACCCACCCTGCAGTTTCTCTCTCTCTCTCTCCCTCTCTCTCTCTGTCTCTCCAAATAGCCCACAGCATTTTCTCTATTTATTCTAATCTAAAATTATTCTATTCACTACTTTATACATTTGTATAAGTGTCTATTTTCTCCCTTTTCCCATTAAAATGTAATTTGCATGAGAGCAGAGATCCTGCCTGTAAGTCACTGCTCTAGCACATAGAACATCACCTGGATCATGGAACATCAAGAGATGTAGAATGAAGAAATGGGTATATTTTATAATCAGAACAAAAGAGATGAATTTTTTAATGGAGAAGTTTTATTACTTCTTTTAATTTAAAAAAAAACTTTCCTTATATTCAACAACTAGAAATGGAGATGTGAAGAACTGTACATATTGGTGGAGTGATAGAAGAAGTGAGAAGAATGAGTGGGAGATGAGGAAATGGAAACAAAGACTAGATTACTCTTTCAAGAAACACGCAGAGAAGGGAAGTAAAGATGGAGTGGTGGCTAGAGAGATTTAAACAAGATAACAGAGCCAAAAGAAAGGGAGTAAAGATACCAAAGTGAGCATAGATTATGAAAGTTAATTTTCAAATGAGGTCAAAAAATAGGTGACAGTTTTGTCAATGTAAAGCATTCTACAAGTATAATTTATTATTGTTATTATTCCTTTAGTTTCCTTATTTTTATAGAAATGAAATGTATCCTTCAAAACTAAACCCTTCTTTGTTCTTACAAACAGATTAATACTAATATCCTACTAAATAGGACATCGAGAGCTACAAGTTTGACTACATTGCTGCTTTTATCCAAAATCATGTCTAACCTAAGTAGAACTATATAACACTATGCCTGCATATAGAATATCCAAGTTGTTACTGAAATAGCAATTGTCTTTGAGGTGGATGGTGCCATCGATATTGACAGAGATTAAATATGAAAGCACAAGAGACTCATACGTAAGTTGTATATATAAAGGGTATATAGTAACAAATTAGGAGATTAACTCATACATGTAATCATGTATGTTGTGTGTTATATCATCCAGAAAGCAAGGTGGTTGATTTTAATCATTTTAATTACTGCAGTTTTTCTTTTCACTTCACATCATATATCAAGTATCATCACTTGATGGTATTTTAAGCCACATTCACTAGGCACATTATGTGAGTCAGAACATTCCTTTTGAAGAACTAGTATTTACATTTCCTATATTGTACATTATTATCAAAAGTTTATGGAGTTGTATTTTCACAAGCTAGTCATATGATTAGCCGAATTAGGTCATATTTTCTTAAACAACTTCAAAACACAGACTTTGGAACCTAAATCAGTTTCTAAACTTTGTCTGAACTGAAACACTTGTTTTAAAATGCTCATTACGTTTGATATATCAGTGTTTTGTAATGAATCCAGCTCTTAATTCTATTCACTAAGGAAGTCAACCCTGGAGATTTAGCCAAGAAAGCTGCATTGGTTTCTAAGGATTTCCTGGCAGCAAACACAAGCCTCATTTAAGAACCACAATTATCTGCTTCCTTCACCCAAATTTTATACTTTCATTCATTTCGCCACAATACTGCAATTTTGGTGGGTACAAAAACTCAGGAGCACTATTGCTTTATGCCTAGCCGTGTATAGCCAAATTGTTTGTGCAAATACCTTTACCACCCACAGATTGAAATGATACAGAAGAGAAATGTATTATCATTTAAATGATTTCTCCAGAAACACAATATTCCAAGGCACCAAGCTCTAACATCC
>NW_012120376.1:1545225-1549655 GCF_000951035.1 Colobus angolensis palliatus | reverse complement strand
GCACCATTATATGGAATAAGAAAGAAAACTTCCAATTATATGTAGCCTTTTATAGATGACTAAATCACAAGCCTTATATTTAATTCTGTGATTATATATGGTAAAAAGAGAGATAACTCTGCACATAGCATCTAAGTTCTGTATATAATATTCATAATAAAATATTTTCTTTCTTTTTTAATAAGACTTTTATAATGCAAATAATAAGATTTCATCATTGCAAATAAGCTATGGTAATGGAACCAGTTCTAAATATTTCTCCACTCTATTATCATTGGGACTAGTTAAGACTTTTACTCCTTTTGTTCTGGTGTACCTGTTCTCTTGGGAAATGAGGCATGGAAGAAATCCACTTCACCTCAGCTCTTTCTCCTGCATGCTGGCAAATGAGTGAAAGAATGAGTGAGAACGACGACAACCATCTTTAAGAGTTCTTTGTTAGGATAAAGTTTGTGGTCCAAGAACATTTATTCTCACCGTGGTAACACCTACATATATGAAGGACTCTCCATTTTATGCCTTTAACCATCCAGTATGGTCAATATGCCAGCAAGCACTAGCTAGTTAACAGCATACATTCAGAGAGAAAAACAGCTTTACTAGCAAACCATTGCAACATGGAAACTCCCCCTCAACACAGATTGTTCTCAAAAGTAGGTGAACGGAAGAGCTAAAGTTTCATATCTGAAGGCCTCTGCTCATATAACCATCCCTTCTAAAGCACCAACATCAACATATTTCAACCATACCATCAAAACTTATAAAAACAAAGCGTTAAAAAAAAAGATAGTAGTTATGTGTCAAAAAGAGTGCTATTCTGTGTTCTCAAAAGAAACCAAAAGGAAAGAGTCCAAGAATAGACTGTTTAATCAAGTTCACTTGAATTCACACTGCTCTCCGAGAATAATAGTTTAAGCAACATTTTTGGACATTAGGTGCACTAGCATTAAATCCCTGAGCACAGCAATGCCACAAAGCACAATGAAAGAGACAGCGATGCTGGGACCCACACACTTTTATCACTACATTCTATTCACACACCTTATATGTGTTTGATAGTTGTACATTACTTCATATATTTTAATGAGCTGTCTTCGAGGGAAAGGTAGAACATTATCAGATTTTAATATAACAAAGTACCATCCTCAGCTTTCAGCTAACAGCTTAAGCAACTGAGAACTCAACTGATTAGGAATCAAAGAAGCAACCACTCTGTGCTACAAACCTCAGTCTACAGTAAGACTCTATAACATATTGCTTTCTGACTTGTTCTTTTTGCAATAAGATTTCAGTACCTTTTAGAATCTCACTTTTTCACTCTTTCCCTTTATGAATAAAATAAATCACATAATATACACTGCTCTAACTTCTATTTGCCATCAGCTGCTTTTGTTCCACTCCTATCATTTTCCTTATGGATGAATTTGGCTTCCTCAGTCATGATGCAGGTATTTTCCTACAGTATGCAATCACATGGCAAAGCAGCAGTCAAGTGGTTAAGTGTGCAATCTTGAGAAATTTTCCCAATGGTGAGATGTATTCTATTGTGAAATTATGCCCCAAGGTGGTGGTGGAAGCCTATTACCTGGGTCTATTTTCAAAAAATTCTCCAAAGAACACCCTGAGGAAAGCCCTATATTACGGGGATATGAAGAACTAGTCCGAACTATAGCCATCGTCATTTCATAGTGGCTGAAAACCTACCGACCTAATTTCTTCTCAATTTATGTCCCATTACTTCAATTGCTAGGAACAAGGATTCAGGACACATCAGCTAGAATACTACACAAAACAAGTGCCAGATATCGCTACAGTTTAGCAACAATTTAACCAGTAAGCCCTGAGTTAACACTCTTCTTGCAATGTACAATGGACATGAGAGTACTTTGTAAACTATATAGTAGTCTACAAATTAGACTTATTACAAAATCATACTAAATTAGGTAATAGGGTGAATGGATAAACAAATTGTGATATATATATATATATATATACACACACACACACACATATACATATATGTACACACACAGTGGAATATTATTCAGCCTTAAAAAGAAATTACAACATAGATGAACTTGGAATCATGTTAAGTGAAATAAGCCAGACACAAAAGTACAAATACTGTGTGATTCTACTTACATGAGAGGTACCTAGAATAGTCAAATTCGTTGTGACAGAAAGTAGAATAGAGATTACCAGGAGCTGAAGGGAGGGGGAAATGGAGAGTTACTATTTAATGAATATGGAATTTTTGTACAGGATGATTTTTAAAAGAGTTCTGGAATACATAGCAGTAATGTACAACATTGTGAATGTACTTAATGCGACTGAATTGTACAAAAAATGGCTACAATGGTAAACTTTATGTTATGTCTATTTTATAACAATAAAAATGAAGAAAAACACATAAAATGGCAAGAGTTATAATGAGAACAGTTCTGCTCATTGGCTCTACCATATAACCTACATTTATTTTCTTTGTGGCACTGAACAGTATTTGAAAGAGTATTAACTTATTTGATTACTTGTTTATTGTCTCTCTCTCCCCCTACTAGAATACAATCGACTATAAGAGCACAAGCCTATGCCTTCTATTTCACTACTTTACTTCCAGCATTTATGATGTTTCTTATCACAGAGTGTGTGCAGAATAAATATGTGCTGAATAAATAAATAGATGGAAGAAACACTACATATGTCCTTTTAATTTTGAGTTTG
The DNA here is from genome assembly GCF_000951035.1 of Colobus angolensis palliatus. Lineage (NCBI taxonomy): Eukaryota > Metazoa > Chordata > Mammalia > Primates > Cercopithecidae > Colobus > Colobus angolensis. The sequence goes on along the minus strand of NW_012120376.1, from coordinate 1,546,934 downwards.
GTTACTCTGCATGATCACACGTATTTTCTTATGTCCAATAACATTTAATGTCTCTACCTCTTGTAGGCAGTAGAATACTTTCAATTGTTGTTTATATTACATGTAAGTCTTATATCTGTAAATAGAAGCTAAGCTCCTTGACAAACCATACACTATAGCTCTATTTCCCCACAAAGTATCTTACTTTTGCACAGTGCCATATGGTATACTAAGAACTTTTACATCTGTGATCATCTTTGGTTCACATGATCATGAGGCTGGCAGATGGAATCATCCCTCTTGCAGAGATGAGGGAACAGGCTTAGAGAAGGTAAGTGACTTGTTCAAAGTCAAAGTTAGTAAGTAGCACAGCCAGAACTCAAAACCAGTTATCCACCAGGCACGGTGGTTCATGCTGTGGCTCAATGCTTTGGGAGGCTGAAGCATGAGGATCACTTGAGGACAGAAGTTGGAGTATGCAGGGAAATGTGATGGCACCACTGCACTCCAGCCTGGGCAACATAGCAAGACCCTGTCTCAAAAAAAAATGTTTAAAATGTTCTTCCAGCTTCAGGCCCAAAGTTCTTTTCATTAAAAGTCTGATAATGAAGAAGCAGCAGCTTCTCCACTCCTTCTCAAATCTCTGACTGGTTGGGGCCCACCCACTTCCACTCCTGCCTCTACTATGTCCATCAAGGTGACCTAGAAGTCCCATAAGGTGTCCACCTCTGGTCCCTGGGCCTTCAGCAGCCACTCCTACACGAGTGGTCTGGTGCGCCCATCACCTCCTCAAGCTTTTCCCAAGTGGGCAGCAGCAGCTTCCAGAGTGGCCTGGGCAGAGGCTTTGGTGGGGCCAGTAGTATGGGAGGGATCACTGCTGTCATGGTCAATCAGAGCCTGCTGAGCCCCCTTAACCTGGAGGTGGACCCCAACATCCAGGCCAGGCCCTGCACACCCAGGAGGAGGAGCAGATCAAGACCTTCAAAACAAGTTTGCCTCCTTCATCAACAAGGTACGGTTCCTAGAGCAGCAGAACAAGATACTGGAGGTCAAGTGGAGCCTCCTGCAGCAGCAGAAGTTGGCTCAGAGCAACATGGACAATGTTCCAGAGCTACCTCAACAAGCTTAGGCGGCAGCTGGAGACTGGGTCAGGAGAAGCTGTGGCTGGAGGTGGAGCTTGGCAACACACAGGAGCTGGTGGAGGACTTAAGGAACAAGTACCATGATGAGATCAATAAGCATACAGAGATGGAGAATGAATTTGTCCTCATAGAGAAGGATGCGATGAAGTTTACATGAACAAGGTAGAGCTGGAGTCTTGCCTGGAAGGGCTGACTGGTGAGATCAACTTCCTCAGGCAGCTATACCAAGAGGAGATCAGGGAGCTGCCATCCCTGATCTCCAACACATTTATGGTGCTGTCTGTGGACAGCAGCCGCTCCCTGGACACGGACAACATCATCACTGACGTCAAGGCCCAGTAGGAGGAGATCGCCAACTGCAGATGGACTGAGGCTGAGAGTATGTACCAGATCAAGTATGAGGAGCTGCAGACGCTGGCAGGGACAACCGGCCGCATACAAAGAATAAGATCTCTGAGATGAACCAGAACGTCAGCTGGCTCCAAGGGCCTCAAAGGCCAGAGGGCTTCCCTGGAAGCCGCCATCACAGATGTTGAGCAGTGCGGGGAGCTGGCCATAAGGATGCCAACACCAAGCTGTCCGAGCTGG
>NW_012120376.1:1540266-1543380 GCF_000951035.1 Colobus angolensis palliatus | reverse complement strand
CTGAACAATGAGATGACTTGGACTCGGGAAGGGGAACATCACACACCGGGACCTATCATGGGGAGCAGGGAGGGGGGAGGGATTGCATTGGGAGTTATACCTGATGTAAATGACGAGTTGATGGCTGCTGATGAGTTGATGGGTGCAGCACACCAACATGGCACAAGTATACATATGTAACAAACAATAAAAAAAAAAAAAAAGATGCCTTGGCCATGGGTTTGTTTTAAATGCTAAACAAGAGAGGAATTATACATGGCTGGAAATAAATTTAGCTGATTATTTGTCAATATAATATTATATATATAGTTATGCATTTCTCAATAATCAGGATACATTCTGAGAAATGCATCATTGGGCAATTTTAACATGCGAACCTCATAGAGTGCACTGACACAAACCCATAGGTACAGCCTGCTACACACCTAGGCTGTATGGGATAATCTATTGCTCCTAGGCCACAAACTTGTAGACAGCTGTAATACAATGGTATTTGTGTATCTGAGCATATCTAATTACATAGAAAAGGTACAGTAAAAATAGCATATTAAATCTTATGGGACCAACACTGTATGTACAGTTCATCATTGGCCAAAGCATTGGATGTGGCTTATGACTGTACAGAAAAAATTGACTACAAATATATTATAGGTTCAGTAGGAGCCATACAGGCCATTCAGTGAAGTAAGGGCTCAATCATCTCACTGTCCAATTCACCTCCAGGACACTTTCAGCTTCAGCCAATTGAGGACACATGGGAAGGAGAACCTCATACCACCCCCACCCTCCCATTTTCCTTCAGGAGCCAGAAATCCAGAATCATATCTGAAATTCATCATTTTTAAATGTTATCAATTAATCTCATTTTAAAGAACATTCTGCATGGCAAATACAGCCTGTGGGCACCAGGGCATGGCTTCAGTTCTAAGCTATCTTATTTCTGAGTAGGTACCACCTTCTACTCACGGACTGTGTAAACTCTGACTTGAAACAGAAAAAAAAAAAAAAAGAAAAAGCAAGAAGAGAGCATATGAAGACAAAAAAAAATTCTTGGTTATCGTCCCTGTACTTCTTATTTACCCACATTGAAAATTTTGCCTAGACTTATGGACTTCAAATGAGTGCCATTATATGAAATAACTGTGCTTATAAGAGTGCTTTAAAGCCCTTAGATTTGAAGATGTTTAATGTACCAATCCAACTTAAAAACTAAGTTTGCCTTCCATGGGAGAATCCAGAGGCTAAAACAGAGGCTAAAAACAGAGTATTTATTCTTGTAAGGACAGCATCTGATGTTTCTACTCTATACTTTAGCAGTGGCACATAAAAGATTATAATTGGGAACGAAAGAAAGAAAAGGACCTACTGAAAAACAGATGTCTTGAGCTAGAAGTAGCAATCACAGCATCTGCACTTTGGCGTCGGGAGAAAAACACTGGAAGAAAACAATAAAGCACAAGGTATAAAAATACCACATAAGTCAGCTGTTTTTTTTTCAGTTGATTGTCGGAGGAGTGGGTGGGAAGAGGACAAAAGGATATTTAGAAGACTTTGGTAAAATTCTGAAGCCTTAAATAGCTTATGGTTCAGATAAGCTGAGAAATGGAGGCAAAGGGAGTAAAAGGAGAATAAAATGGCTGTGCTTAGTTTTTCTCTTAGTGTAAGGCTTAAAAGACAATTCAGAACTGGCTCAAATTCAGAGTCTTTCACCAAGATCAGTACCATTGCTTCTTTTTTGGTATCATCTTTCAAATGTCAAATTCACTCCAATTTATTACATATAACTTTCCAGAAAGCACCTTAAAAACTGCCTCACTTTATTTCCTTGCAAATACTCTATGCTATATTTATGTCTTCTACTTACTACATGGTAACACAGAAAGAATGCAGGATTTGGAGTAAGAATACTTGGATTCAAGACTTGGTCACCTGTTTAGGTAGATGATTTCTAGAATCATTTAATTCCTCTGAGTCTCAGTTGATCATTTTGTACAATAAAGGTAATATGGCTTGCCTTAACTACCTCACAGGGTTGTTGCAATGATTAAAAGAAATAACCTATATAAAAGTATCTCTCAAGTTTTAATCTTAAAAAATCTACAAAGTCAAAGGTTCATCCTCCAATGAAACTACAACCTAACTGATCATTTAACAAACATTATTAAACATCTACTGTTACTTTAAACACTGGCAATATAGCTGTGAAAATGACAAGGTCGCTTCCTGCACACATGGAGCCCATAATCTGATTACAGTTGTAAATTTTTAATTTGGGGCTTCATGATAACATAGCAAACAAAAAAATTCATCTTTCAGCTAATAAGTAGATAACAAGTTTGTGATAATGTATTGTTTTTCATTAATTTTCATAAAGGAAAGAATATAATGGCATTATCTTAATTAAATTCAAAAAGGCACTTAGCCTGAAACCACAGAGTAAAGGCATTATTTACTATACATGTCATTGAAATATAGTAATTATTAGTCACCACAGACACACTTGCTATCATGCAAACATAAGGAAAATGCAGCTACTCACTCAAAGTTTGATTTGTGGAAATACGATATATTCATCCAAAATAGCTATTACTAAGTTCTTATTTTATGCAAGGCCCCATAGTGGACACTATAAGGGATAGGTCAGCAAGTCCCAGTTTCTTGCTTCCTTCAAAGGACTTGTAATAGAGGAATAAAAGATTTGTGAGCTCATGTAAGTAAGAGAATGATGTATGAATATTGAAGAAAGGATTAGAGTTGCTTAGAAAGAGATACCAAATTTAAGGAATAAAAAGGTGCCCTCATGAAATTTTGACCAATAAGGCAAAGTACTAGGCCAGCAGTCAAAACTCCAAGTTTGAGTCTAATGATGTATTCACCCAAATCTGGTTCTATGAAATGAAGCAAATTACTTTAACTCAGTCTTTCTATCTATGAAATAAAAAAACAGAAAACTACCAATATTCTGACCTTCTCTAATCCTTGAGTTGGAAAAACTCATGATTGAATGAACAGATTTTTCTGAACACCAGTTACTCCACAGTTTTGGTGGTTGCATTAGATAACATATGTGAAGTACTCTATTTCTTACACTAAGTATGTCCTCAATAAATGCTG
>NW_012120376.1:1537899-1539700 GCF_000951035.1 Colobus angolensis palliatus | reverse complement strand
CTAAATGGAAAGATTTGTATCAATAAAGTACAGAGTTTATAACTTGTTTCAGAAAGACTTCACTATACCATTTATGAACGACTATGGTACTCCATATAAATACAAAAGAAAGCATGACAAAAATATGTTCTCTCGGCTACCAATATGTAGTGTCTTAAAACTACTATACAATATGTTTGTACTATGATGAAGAGGGTTGTAATAAGAGAATGAAGAATAATTTGAAGGACAGAAAAAGAAAAAAGAAGCTAAAAGATAATTAATATCTAAGCTAAATAAAAAAGGAAAAACAAAAGCATTTCAAACGTGGAACCCTGCCTTCTTTTATGAGTTTTTCACTCCATTCCATTACTAAAATTCAGCCAAATTTCTTAACTGAAGTAAGACAATACTTGCTAAATAAACTTCTTTGTTTCTACTGTAGGAAGCATCTAAATTTATAGTTTCTTATTTTTACAAACCTCTTTCAAATGGAAGAAATATTTTCACAGTCATAATTCAATATAGTGAATAAGATGTTTTTACCCATATTATAAAAATAAGAAAACTGAGGCTTAGAGGGGTGAAGTGACTTGCCCAGTCAGAACACACCCAAAAGGGACAACTTTGAGGCCCATATCCAGGTCCTCTGATTACAAATCTCTTGTTCCTTCTAGCATGTCATCCTACATCAATACTAGTGGGCATGCTATGTGTCAGATAAAGAATAGAGAAAGAGATCTTGGCATTCACAGTAGTTGCTCTTTTGCACAAAGGGAGAAGAATGACATAGTGCCAGGGTGCACAGCAGCTTCGTTCCTTCTTCATTTATCTAACATAGTCCTACACCTTCCATACTGAGAATTGTATAAAAATAATCAAGTTCACAGAACCCTTGACACCATCTGCTGACACCACACTGTACAAACATCAAATGTAGATGATAATACAATTAAGTTTTAATCTACTTTGGGATACTATTCAATTTGCGAGCCATCTGGGGAGCATGTGTCCTCCACCTCAGTTCACCTTTGCTGTTTGCCTGATTCTGGACTAACTCTTTCTGTGTGAAGGTGTGAAGAATGAAAACTGATGATTGCATTAAAATATAATTCAGAAGGCAACGGTATGCTGGAAAACTGCATAATGGTCCCCAATGATAAACAGAAATAATTTGAAGTTTTCTGCTATTAGAACTTATAAGCACAGCATAGCTCTTTTCCTCCATTCACGCCAGTGACATGAGTGTGGGTATTCCTTCATGTCTCAACAGACTTCATTCCACTTTCTGATTAAGGAGAATACTATGATAGATCCTCCAAGAAAGATGGAATAGGAGAAAAATGATTCTCTTCTCCTTTCAGATTTTTTATTCCTGTGCACATTAGATAGCATATCTAAGGGTACTACCTTCACTCCATCACAAGAACTAATCAGAAAGGAAAATAGAGTGTACAATCAATGGCACGCACTCAACTCTAGAAATAACCCCCATAGTTAGTCAAATGATTGGTTAACAGGCTATGCTTTGGGTAAGGCCTCCCTTCGTACAGAAGAAAGCATTTTTATCAAAGCCAGAGGTTATCTTCTCCTCTTTTAGGCTCAGACCTCACTCTTGTCATTAGATTCAAACCTAGAATTCAGAATAAAAAATTTAAGGACACCTGACCCATTACCATGGGAGTTATATTACATTTGTCAGTCTGGCTCTAATGTGTTGCCCCAGTTCTAAAAATTGAGCTTCTACCATTTTCCCAGAGCTGACTCCTTTTCTTGGGTACCTGTAAAAGATCTCACTTTGTTCTTGCTACACCGCCCCCCC
>NW_012120376.1:1520554-1536609 GCF_000951035.1 Colobus angolensis palliatus | reverse complement strand
ACACACACACACACACACACACACACACACAACACTCAAACCAGAAGGAAGCAATCATAGCCACATTCTCCTACAGAGAAAGTGGGCAAAACAAGGATAACAAGTTTCCAAGGATAACAACTCACATTTTGCAAAGCTTTTAAAGCATGTACTCTGAAAAATTCAGTGAGAGGGTGCACTTAAAAGATCAAGTAGATAAAAATACTTTTTGAATAAAAATTAGGGTCCCCAAGCAAGGATGCAACATCCAACACATACAGGTAGGAGGCCAAAAGTTGTGAACACAAAGGAGGATCAAAACAATCTAAAGGAAGAGAATTTCAGAGTAGACCGCATGTGGTAATTGCCAGATTCTTAGTGAATAGGTCCCGGAAATGAATACCTGAGTTCTGCTCTATTATAAACATATATTAGTTTATTTCATGGTGAATTTCAGGGCCCATTTCTTATTCCAAAAGGTTGACTCAGTTATTTTCAACAAAAGCTTTTCTAACCCTACCCCTCTCCATTGGAGGCTAAACTCCCCTGGGGTGGTTGGAGACTGTGTTTCCAGCAGCAATGGGCTGGCCTTGATTGCTATCTGAGTGACCTTAGGAAAGTTACCACAACTTGCTCTTCATTCATCTCCCACCTACAGAGTAGACATAATGCCGGACTCTACCCAATAGAAGTAACACGATTATTGATTTAGCTAACACACATGATGCACTTAGGAAGGTCCATGACACACAGAAAGCATTATATACTTTCTGTTGTCTCATAAGGTACCAAGTTAAAGAATGTCACCATTGTTTTTTATGGATATCTAGACTAAGCTGACGCTTTTGAGTACTGCGGTCAAGATTCTAAAGGAGAAGATCAAAAGGGCAAACATGGGCAAATAACACCTCTCTTAAAACGTGTTCTTCCTTGTTCCCCATGGCTCGGTCTGCACCACTAGATTTAACAGGGTCATTTTCTCTAGATGTATTTTATCTTACAATCTGGCTTACTAGGAATGACCTCCCTCAGAAGCTGGCTGGTTTCTTTGTTCTCTATCTTGCATTTAACATAATTCCAGACACAAACTGGGTTCTCAAAAAATGAGTGATGAATAATCAACAAATGGGTATCAAGCAGGAAAGAATTGTTCTAAATCCAAGACTACTTGCTAAAATCAGCAAACTTTTACATTCATTAATAGAACAAAATTATTATTTTAATATTCTTTTAATAGTTTACAGCTAAAAGCATCAGCAGTGCTTTTGAAAGTGAATTCTGTCAGCCGTTATGTTGGGAATGTTGAAGTGTTTTTTGCCGAATACTACTGCCATATCCTTCTGTCATTTAGAGGCTTTTTAAATTGTTTTGTCTGCCCCAAGTGTTCTGAGACACTTGTGTGTTCTCTATGCATTGGACTGCCTACACATAGAAAAATTATCCACTTCCCCATCAACCACTGACTTTTTCTATTACCAAATGAGAGGTGCTAAAGGCCCACAATGACTAGGATAAATCACTCCATTTCTTTTACTCTATGGATATTTTATGTTCCACTGCCACAAAATCCAAGATGAACACCAAAAATAGCCTGTGAGTTGAAGACTCTCATTTTAAAATGGCACCACAATTTATCCTATTTCTTACTGTACCACGAGCATTACATTATTCATTAGAAGATTTGGGTTTTAGGCAGCCTTTGCTGCCTTTGCTGAGTGTGGGCTTCCCAGTGCAAACTGGTGATTCAAAGAGATATCTTCCAGAGATAAGGTCACTTTGTGGATTCCCACCCGTGTGACCCCACTGTGTTTGCATAAATATAAATTTACTCTACGACATTCCTGTCATGTCTGCTCAGTGAACAAGTAATTTGCCACTCTCATTACTCCAGGTACAAGGTACCTTGTGAAAAATCAATCTTCTTTCTGCTTCATACATCACAGCTTCCCCCAGTCACCCAGTGCATTCTGACTCTGAATGCAGCTGTGAGATAAAGACACAGGTCTGTTTCAGCAGGCTGCATTGTCCAAAGGGGCTAATGAATGTTACACCTCACTGGGAAACCCCATCTTGGGACAAGGAAAATGTCTATATAAAAAGCAAATGTGCTGTTTTGTGCAAAGCATTTCCTATACCAGAGGGAGGCAGGTCTTAATAGTAGAACAAATAAGTAGCCATAGGGGGTTTACTGCACAGTTTTTCAGAAATATTAATCTGCCATCTCTTTAGGCTACAAATCATTTTCTCTACCTCTTGACAGGTTAAATTTTGACTTTGAAAGACAATCCATTGCAGGATCCTGACTAGCTATAATATGCCAGACTTCTCCCCAGGGACAGAGTCAACTCCCTCCAGCAGATGAAACCATTTTCAGTGTTTTCCTTGGTGCTGATTGCTGTTTTTTCACCAATGTATCCTCCTCAACATTATAGCATAAGTGCCAGTGGGAGGAAAAAAGCAGTGGAAATATTTTCATTTTGTATCTATTTTCTGATCCAAAAAGGGGTTATATCCTGGAATTTTCTTGCTATATAGTAGCACAGATCTGTTTTAGAAAATCACTAATTCAAATGTCAAGAAATATGTATTGAGTACCTACTGTGTTCTATTTCTAGAGCTGTAAATAAAGTAATTAACAGAAGTAACATAGTCCCTCCATCATGGAATTTATGTTCCAGAAGGGAGAAAATAAATGAATACCTAAATAAACCAATGTGACAATTTTAAGTATTGATCAGTGCTCGGGGGGCTAAAACATTAGATAGGAGGGTGAGAAAGATTTAGCCAAATAAACCAGCTGTGAGGAAGAAGAAAAGAAGCAGCAGAAGCAGGAGAAGCAGAAGCAGCAGAAGCAGCAGCAGAAACAGCAGCAGCAGGAGCAGAAGAAACAGAAGCAGAAGCAGCAGAATCAAAAGAAGAATCAAAATCAGAAGAAAAAGAAGGGCCGGGCGCAGTGGCTCATGCCTGTAATCCCAACAATTTGGGAGGCTGAGGTGGGCAGATCCTTTGAAATCAGGAGTTCAAGACCAGCCTGACCAACATGAAGAACCCCCGCCTCTATTAAAAATACAAAAAATTAGCTGGGCGTGGAGGCACATGCCTGTAATCCCAGCTACTCAGGAGGCTGAGGCAGGAGAATCGCTTGAACCCAGGAGGCAGAGGTTGCAATGAGCTGAGATCATGCCATTGCACTCCAGCCTGGGCAACAAGAGCAAAAACTCCTTCCAAAAAAAAAAAAGAAAAAGAAAAAAGGGAAAGAAAAAGAAGGTGGAGTAGGAGGAGGAGAAGGAGGAGGAAGGTAGGGGAGCATATAAGCATATTCTGGGCAAAATAAAAGGAATAGAAATAGTGAAATAGAGAGAAGGCAGTGTGGGAGGGGCAGTATGTATGAGTCAGTAGAGTGATCCTGGCAGCAGTCAGTCCATAGAAGCCTGTTGGCCATGAGAAAGAACTGGGAAAGAAAGTGCAGTAGGAAGCCACTGGAAAATGAAAGTGGAGAGGGCTTTGAAACAACCAGGTAATTGAAATGATGTATGTTTTATAAAGATCACATTAAAAAAAAAGTGCTGCTGCATAGAGTTGTAGGGGGTAAATGTAGTAGAAGTAGGGGGAACATCTAGGATGCTCGGGCCACAGTCCAAGCAAGTTATGATGATGGCCTGACCTGCAAAGCTATCAGTAGAGATGAAGAAAAGTAGACATATGTGTGATATACTTTGGATATACAGACCTTAGAACTTGGTCAGAGAGTTGATGAGAGGGTAGCAAAGAGGACAGGAACCCAGGACATAGTCAAGATATTTGGTTTAAAAAACTAGATGAATATTGGTGTCATTACTACGAGGGAGAAAAAGTGGAAATGAGTTAACTGTCTTTGGGACATATTAAGTTTGAGAAGACGGATGTCCAAGATGGTACGTAAGAAGTTGGGAACACAAACCCGAAGCTTAGGGAGAAGTAACTTCTAGAGCACACAGATAGTATTTAACACCATGTATGTGAATGAGCTCACTCAGGGCAGGGGTGCCAGCTAAAATATAAGACATCCAGTCAAATTTGAATTTCCAAAGCAATGAACAATTATTTAATATAAGTATGTCCAAAACATTGCATAGGACATACCTATACTAAAGTATATCCTGGCCGGGCATGGTGGCTCACGCCTATAATCCCAGCACTTTGGGGGGCTGAGGCTGACAGATCACTTGACGTCAGGAGTTCGAGACCAGCCTGGCCCACGTGGCAAAACTCCATCTCTACTAAAAATACAAAAGTATTAGCGGGCATGGTGGCATGCACCTGTAGTCCCAGATACTTGGGAGGTTGAGGCATGAGAATCGCTTGAACCCAGGCAGCAGAGGTTGCAGTGAGATGAGATCGTGCCACTGCACTCCAGCCTAGGTGACAGAGTGATACTCTATCTTGATAAATAATAAAGTACATCCTGATAGCTTATTGAATGAATAAGTAAATAAATAAATGTGTATATGTATAAAATATGAATATGTTTGCAGTTATAAAATCTGAAATTCAAATTTAACTTAGAATGCTATATTTTTATTTCCCAACAATCTAGGCAATCATAACTCTGAGTGAGATTATAAACAGAGAATACCCAAGGTCTAAAACACTCCTAACTTTAAAGGTGGAACAGAGGAAAAAAGAGGTAGCAGAGGAGACTGAGAAGGAGGTGCCAGTCAGAAGAATATGGTTTCACAGAGACTAACAGAAAGAAGGTATCCCAAGAAGGAAATGCTCAACTGAGTTCAAAGTTTTGACTACGGCTTAGGGGTTGAATAGGATGAGCTTAAACAACTAACCATTACACTTGGCAGCATGCAAGCAAGCCTTGGTGACCTTGAAAACAGCAGCTACAGGGAAGTGGGAGGAAAGTGGGAGGAACAGAAGACCCTCTAGAGTGAGATAAAGAGATAAAGAAGTGAATACAATGAATATAGAAACCTCTTCCAATAAGCTTTGCTATGAAAGGGAGAACAAAAACTGGGAAGCAGCTATGGGAGCACCTAGGGCTGGGGAGATACAGGACAATGTGTGTGTGTAATGGGAATGATCTGGTAGAGAGGGAGAAGTGGAAGATTCAGGAGTGAGAGGCAAGAATGGCAAGATGAAAGCTCATGAGAAGGAATAAGATCCAGACCATGATGGATGGATTGGCTTTGAATAGCAGTGGAGACAACTCTTCCATTTTAACAGAAAAAAAATAGTGAATATGAGTGTGGTGTCTGTTGGTTTCAAATTTAATAAACAACTCCAAAAATACACGTACATAAAAAATTCCACTTATAATCAAATATTTTTTTCTATGTTTTAGTTTGTGCAAAATTACCCCGCTATTATATACTTACATAAACAAATATAAACATATTCAAAATTAGCTGCTTCAAGACATTTTGATAGCTAAATGAATGATTGTTAAACAATCATTTAGGAACAAATTATTCATGTTCTCTTTTACGTTCCTAGTTCCCTTTATTTTTCATGAATATGGGAAGTATAAAATAGTTACAACACCAAAGTTGAGGTTCTTCTAAATACAAATTAGACATTCCTAAATAACATTTCTCATAACTGTGCCATAACATACATCATTAAATATAAAAGTTTTGCTAATACAAAGTGAAAGTAAATACTGCCAAACTCCAGAGAAACAAAGGTCAGTTGCTGTGGGAACCAACCTTTGGACCTCTTGACTTCTGCATGTGTTGCATTAATGTGGATATTTGCATTGGATCTACTCCAAAATATAAATCAGGTATTCACTAATACAGTTATAAATGCAGATCAGCAGCAAAGAGACAGTGCTGCCTTTTGGGGAGCACAAAGACAAACAGTAAAGACAATTTTTAAAAAATAGATATAATATCCTTAAAACATTTCTCTCAGTATCATGCAGTCATCTGTCACTTACCTGAAGTCCTGGTGATATTTGTACATGAACGCAATTATTCCATAATACTTAATGTTCTTGTTAACAGAAGAGTGATAGTCTGGTAAACAGAATTCCCTGGTTTATTAAAGGGTAATTATTGCTCACATGGTTCTTGTAATTTTCAACTCAAAGCTCACAGCTAAAGCAATCTTAAATTCTTTTGAATATTTAAAGGAATTTGTCTCTTAGCCATATCCTGCATTTGAAGTCAAACTGATACTGCTTTTAGAACTGATAAAATATGGATGCAGAAAAACTCCTGATTGTTAAACTATCATGTGGTTATGTATCGATTTACACTATCCAGGCTAAACAGGCCTCTTTCTCAGCATGTTTACTACCATTTATATTTTCTACCTTCACTGTTTTTGAATAGTATTTATCTTAGTTTCCCTATATGAACCCAAGGAATACAGAGCAAAATTGAAGTTCCATTCCATTTTTACATAAGCCAAGGGCATTATGTACTTTCAGGGTCTGGTACCTAGCAGTCAGTCAATAAACATGCATGGATAGAAGCACAGATAGATGCATGGATGTCCAGAAGGACTATGAGGAGAGTAAGCTGGGAAATTTAGTCAGACAATAAAAATATAATCATAAATATATGTTTTATATCAGTTGAGAAAGATGAGACATAGTCAAGATTTTAAACAATCTGCTGTCCTTCTTAAAACTACAAGTAGGTGACAAATGTCTTAATTCCATAGTTTTTCTTAAAGAAAAACCTATTTATTCTACATCCTTTCACCATCTGTAAAGCATACACTAATCTACCCACTCACACACCAAAAAAGTGAAACAGTCCTCACAAGTATTAACTCAATGATACTCCAGGCTCTTATGGCTAGATTTAAAAACTTATACCTGAGATTTACCCAAAGTTTCCAAAGCAAACACAAATACAGTGTGGTAAACAGTTGGAGAGAACAGTTCACAAATGCCCATGTTCCCAAGAATAACGTCCATGCTTACTTTAGATGACCTTAACAGTTCAGATGTTTGGCAATTCACACCTGTAAATCATAAACTGGGGCAATCTCTTCAGAGAGTGAACGTTTTAGAGGCTGGAAATATGTCATTCTCATCTTTGTATCACAGGAGTCCATGCTGCACAGCTAGATAGTAGGTACCCAATATATGTGTTTATTGCATGAAGGAGTTAATGAAAAAATGAAGGCATCCATGCCTAGGTACCCTAGTAAGAAGTAAAACACAACCAGTAATCTAGTATCCTAACCATATGTGTCAGAGAACAGATTATACAAACTCTTCAAATATTTGGTTATATACAGAAGTTAGCACTCCCCAAAAACAGATTGCCCTGTAAATAAAGATTTCATGAAACTACAAATCCACACAGCAATTAGTGAGAGAGAAGACAGAGGAGAATGAGAGAGAGAAATGAGAGAGAAGGGAGGAGGAGAGGACATAAAGGGAGGGAAGAAAAGGAATACAACTACTAAAGGGTGGTGGGTCAGCAGGATGGTACCTAAAATATATGCTCATTGATGAGGCAATGGAAAGACAGTTCTTTATTTTTGTTTCATTTCTTTATTTTATTTAAAGCCTTAAACTTAGCCAAAGCTAAATATGAGGTTCACAAGAAAAGTAATGACTCTGGGGTTGAGAGTTAATAAAATTCTGGAATGAAAAAAAATTAACAATGGCAGCCAAAAGCACAAACTAAGCCAAGATCTAATTATATTACACTTTCATGAATGTAAAAAACATTATGAAATATTTAATAATCTACCAAACTCCAAACTTTTCATCTACCCAGGGATTCCATAGACTTGCACACAATTATCTCTTCAGTTAAATACACAGCACTTGGCAAGCACTTGGATTCATGTTCACATCATTGTTCCTGATATTACTAGGCCACTTCAAGTGCTTGAAGCTCTTCCCTTGCCCATTCTCTGTGCTTAGAGAGGTTTAGGTTATAAGGATTTCAATCTGCTTGTTTGAATCAGTAGTTCTGCACTATTTGCCTATACCTTACACGTGAGCCTTTTGGCAGATGATTTATTTGATTTACTTTATTCTTATCTTGCCAACACTTCTAAAATTGAATAAAGGAAAAAAGAAGAGGGCTCAGCAGGCACTGAACAACATGTCACATTGTCAACCAAAATGGTAAATACATATTCTGATTTCTAAGAGACCCTGGAACCTAAAGTTTTAAAGAAAGACGTAACTGTTTGTGTCATCTATGATATTTTCTTTCTTTAGCCTGCCATCAAGCTATCTGTGATACAAATAGCAAATGGGGGATATAAATGTTATCTGATAACCTGATAACCTAGATAGTATCTTATCTCTATTGAGGGTCCAGAGGATCTCAAAAATGACTGATTTCATGTAGTATTACTTTTCTATATTATTTTATACATATAAAATAGGTAACATAGGTATATTTAGAAAGCAAAATAATAAGATAAATATGAACCACTACCTACCAAACCCATCGCCAATTTAATAACAACATTACCATTGGTCTTGAAAGACAAACCCCTTGCTATCTGCAGGGGATTCATTTTAGGATCCATGTAGAGTGGATGTGCAAGTCCTTGAGACAAAATGATGCTGACTATACATCCTTAACTAATGTATTATTTCAATTTGTTTGGTTTCAGCTTCATAAATATGACATCATACTATGTGCAATTTCCTGAAACTTGCTTTTTTCACTCAACATTATACAGGACATAATTGTAGGTTCCGCAACCATGATATATGCGTCCATTTTCACACTGCTATAAAGAACTGCCCAAGACTGAGTAATTTATAAAGAAAAGAGGTTTAATTGGCTCACAGTGCAGCATGGCTTGGGAAGCCTCAGGAAACTTACTATCATAGCAGAAGGGGAAGCAGGCATGTCTTACATGGCAGCAGGTGAGAGAGAGAGGAATGAGTGTGAAGGAGGAGCTGTCGAACACTTATAAAATTATCAGATCTCATGAGAACTCACTCACTATCACAAGAACAGCACAGGGTAAACTGTCCCCATGATCCAACCACCTCCCACCTTGACACATGGGGAATACGGGGATTACAATTTGAGATGAAATTTGGGTAGGGACACACAGCCAAACCTTATCATACTGCCTCTGGTCCCTCCCAAGTCTCACATAATTTTTAATTTCAAAACCAATCATGCCTTCCCAACAGTTTCCCAGAGTCTTAACTCATTTCAGCATTAACCCAAAACTCCAAGTCAAAAGTCTCATCTGAGGTAAGGCAAGTCCCTTCCTCCTAGGAGCCTGTAAAATCAAAAGCAAGTTAGTTACTTCCAAGATACAATGTGAGTACAGGCATTGGATAAATACTCTCATTCCAAATGGGAGAAATTGTCCAAAAGCAAGGGGCTACAGGCCCCATGGAAGTCCAAAATCCAGCAGGACAATTATTACATCTTAAAGCTCCAAAACAATGTCCTTTGACTCAATGTCTCACATCCAGGTCACACTGATGCAAGAGGTAGGCTCCCATGGCCTTAGGCAGTTCTGACCCCGTAGCTTTGCAGGGTACAGCCCCACCGCCACCACTACAGCCATCCAACTGCTTTCACAGCTGGTGTTGAGTGTCTGCATCTTTTCTAGATGCATTGTGTGGATTGTCAGTGGATCTACAATTCTGGGGTCTGGAGGACAGTGGCCCTCTTCTCACAGCTCCACTAGGCAGTGCCCCAGTGGGGACTCTGTAAAAGGGCTCCCACCCCACTTTTCCCTTCTCAACTGCCCTAGCAGAGGTTCTCCGTGAGAGCTCCACCCCTGCAGCACACATCTGCCTGGACATCCAGGCATTTCCATAGATCCTCTGAAATCTAGGTGCAGGTTCCCAAAACTCAATTCTTGACTTCTGTGAACCCACAGGAGTAACATCATGTGGAAGCCACCAAGTCTTGGGGCTTGCACCCTATGAAGCAACACTCCAAGTGGCACCCTGTCCCCTTTTAGCCACAGCTGAGGCTGAAACAGCTGGAATGCAAGGCACAAAGCAGAGGGATCCTGGTCCCTGCCCATGAAACCATTTTTTCCTCCTAGCCCTCTAGACCAGTGACGGGAGGGCCTGCGGGGAAGGTCTCCGACATGCCCTGGAGGCATGTTCCCCAATGACTTGATAACTAGCATTCAGCTCCTCATTACTTATGTCAATTTATGTAGGTGGCTTGAATTTCTCCCTTGGACCTTTACTCCAGTTCCCAAGAAATTCTTCACCTCCATTTGAGACCACCTTAGCCTAGACTTCATTGTCCATGCCATTATCAGCATTTTGGTCAAAACCATTCACCAGGTCCCCAGAAAGTTCCAAACTTTCCTACATCTTCCCGTCTTCTTCTGAGCCCTCCAAACTGTTCCAACCTCTGTCTGTGGTGACACAGAGTTCCAAAGTCACTTCCACATTTTCAAGTATCTTTACAGCAGTGCCCCACTCTCAGTACCAATTTATTCTATTCGTCCATTTTCACACTGATATAAATAACTGCTTCAGACTGCATCATTTATAAAGAAAATAAGGTTAATTGACTTATAGTTCCACATGGCTGAGGAGGTCTCAGGAAACTTACTATCATGGAAGAAGGGGAAGCAGGCACATCTTACATGGCAGCAGGTGAGAGAGGAGAGAGTGTGAAAAAAAATTGTCAAACACTTATAAAACCATCAGATCTCATGAGAATTCACTCACTATCACGAGGACAACATGGGAATCTGTCTCCATGAGCCAATCACAATTAACCAGGTGCCTTTCTTGACACGTAGGGATTATGGGGATTATAATTTGAGATGAGATTTGGGTGGGGACACAGAGCCAAACCGTATCACATGGATTCATCCAACTGTGGATCAAAAATATTCAAAAAATTAAAAGCTCCATCTGTATTGAAAATGTACAGACTTTTTTGCTTGTTCTTATTCTGTAAACTGTACAGACTTTTTTGCTTGTTCTTATTCTGTAAACAATACAATATTGCAACTATTTAGGTAGCATTTATATTATATTAGGTATTATAAGTGATCTAGAGATGCTTTATACTACACAAGAAGAGTTGCATAAGTTATATGCAAATACTACAGCAATTTTATAGCAGAGACCTGAGCATCTGTGGGAGATTCTAAAATCAATCCTCCTCAAATGCTAAGGGAGGACTATATTTTGAAGATGGGTTTGTGTTGTTGCATTTAGTTGTAGTTCATTCATTTTCACAGTTGTATAATCCATTGTGTGAATATAACAAAGTATACACATCCATTTCTTGTCAAGGGATATTTGGGATATTTCCAGTTTTTTTGAGATGGAGTCTAGCTCTGTCACCCAGGCTGGAGTGCAGTGGCGCGATCTCAGCTCACTGCAAGCTCCGCCTCCCAGGTTTACGCCATTCTCCTGCCTCAGCCTCCCGAGTAGCTGGGACTACAGGCGCCCGCCATCTCTCCCGGCTAGTTTTTTTTTTTGTATTTTTTAGTAGAGACGGGGTTTCACCGTGTAGCTCAGGATGGTCTCGATCTCCTGACCTCGTGATCCACCCGTCTCAGCCTCCCAAAGTGCTGGGATTACAGGCTTGAGCCACCATGCCCGGCCAACCAGAAGTATTCTTATACATATCTCTTGATTCACATGTGTAAGAGTTTTTCTAGGACTTATGCATTAGAAAAAATTATTGGTCATAGGAAATGCATGTGTTTATGTTTACAAGATAAGCCTAAGTTGTTTTCCAAAGTGATTATCCTAATTTACATCCCCACCAGCAGCAATGTGTACATTTCCATTACTCCACACATTGCCAACACTTGATGTAGAAAAACTTCTATTTCTGTGGCATTCTAGTGGTGTATCAGTCCATTATCATGCTGCTAATAAAGGCATAGCCAAGACTGGGTAATTTATAAAGGAAAGAGGTTTAATTGACTTACAGTTAAGAATGGCTGGAGAGGCCTCAGGAAACTTACAAGCATACTAGAGGGGAAAGCAAACATGTCCTTCTTCAGATGGCGGCAGGAAGGAGAAGTGCTGAGCAAAGGGGGAAGGGCCCTAATAAAACCATCAGATCTTGTGAGAACTCAGTCACTATCATGAGAACAGCACGGGGGAACCACTCCCATGTTTTAATTACCTTCCATCAGGTCCCTCCAATGACATGTGGGGATTTTCAGAACTACAATTCAAGATGAGATTTGGGTGGGGATATAGCCAAACCACATCAAGTGGTATAAAATGATATTCATTTTTGGCCTTAATATGCATTTACCTGATTGTTGCTGAAGATTAATGTTTATTTTTTAATGATTCTTGTTTTTAACCTATGACTTTCATTGGTATCTATTAGTTTCTGAACAGTGAATAATTTTTCAAGTAAGCAGACAGTATCATCATTTCTTTGTTTCCATCAACAAGATCATGTCAAGTTTTCTTCATTAAATTGGCCAATCCGTGTGGAGTTTTGAGTTGTGTGTGTGATTACCTGTTTTGGTCTACTTTATTACAGGTATGTTGGAATCTCTTTTAAGAAGCTAGATACTTTTCCATGAACTTTACCAAATATATGTCTTTATAATAATCTTTAGCAAATATATTTTTACATATGTTCACTTGACTGATAATCTTTTCCCAACAGTGTTCTGTATATTTTCTAAGAATAATTATTCTAATGTCATCAAACTTAATTTGCTTTCCAAATTTTAACTCTTCAATTTCACTTTTTAAAAATAATTTTAATTCTATTCTTCAACTTTGCAGTTGAAAAAATTCTATAAATTATATTGTTACTTTCCAACTGTGATGAAACAAATATATGGTACTCCTTTAAAAAAAAAAAAAAGAAAGAAAGAAACACAACATAAACAATACCTGGAACAAAAACTTATTTTCTCCAGAAGCCATTTGAAGAAAGCATTAGTACTTGGCCTGTAAAAATTATTTTTTCATGTAAGATCAGAAGAAATACTACAGGAGTTAAAAGTTGAATTGAAGGCACCACACTAATCAAACATTTGGCTCCACACAGGTTTGTTACATTAATTATCTGTCTCACACAACATTGGGAGACAATTTTTGATTGTATACCATGCCAGTCACTGGTTATTATAATACAAATAGATATACATCCTGCCTCTGATCTGTCATTATATAATTTCTAAGAATGAGTTTTGTTTCTTTGAATAGTTTCATGCATAGACATCACATTTTTCTTATTCATTGCACATGACTAGGATATCTGTATAACTTCTATCAAACACAGTTTTATGACTTTATAGGACTTAGCTAGCTATAGCTGTGGATACAGCTTCCAGCTCTGAATCTCTGCCAGTTAAACTATTTTATTAAAATCTATTGATGTAATCATGGTGCAGGAATGTGAAAAAAAAAAAAAAACCTGTATCTTTCTGGTATGGTACTATAGGAATCCAGCCTCTTAACAGAGGCTGTCTACAAAATGATGTAATTGAAGAATTCTAGTCAAATTATAAAACCAAGGAAATATATATTATCTCTGTAACAGCTCTACATCTAAAAGATGACCAACTGTCACTACCTTTAAAATAAGATGTCCATACGTGACTTCTTTCTATATCTGCATTCAGTTCAAGGCTGGAGATGGCATATAATCAATGCTCAGATTTTAAAATATCATAGAAACTATCTCCTGTGCTAGAGTTAACTTTGCGGTCCTCCTCTTCTTGGTCTCTCTGTAACATAAACACAGTTGAGCATACCCTTATTTTTTAACACTTTCCTCTCTTCTGGGAGTGAAGCATTGAACACTCTCACAATCTTGGCTCTCCTATTGCCTTACTGGCCTCTCACTGTCAGGGTGTTTTGCTGGCATTTGCTCTTCCAGCTGACCTCTGATGGTTATTGCAGCACCTCAGGCCCTGTTAGAGCCTTCTCCTCTGTTTATAATTTCAACCCAGATGATCTCATGGCTTTAATACAACCTCTTCACAAATTTTTTCTCCAGCCTTGATATCCTATCTGTGCCAACCCTGCACATTCAATTGAGAATTTGGCAACACCAATTAGGTAGCTAATAGGCATCTCAAACCTAACATATCCTGAGTACAGTGATGTATTTTCATCCATCTATCCTATCCACGATCCGTCTCCTATTCTTCATTGCACCACTGTCCAACCCAGCCAAAAATTTATAAGTCACCTGTGATTTCTCCCTTTCCCTCATTCCCATTTTCACCCTGTAATCCCAACATTTTAAATATTTATTAAATCCGTCTACTTTTTTATACCTCTATTCTTGCCCAACGCTGACCTTCACTTCAACAATGAACTCCTATCTGATATCTCTGCTTCTATTCTTCACAATTCTTTCTACTAACAACATACAAAGCCACCATTTTCTTCTTCATGTGTAGATCTCACCACTGCCCCACTTGAAAAATTACAGTGTAGTACCAATGTACCATGATTTACAATAAAATCCCAACCACCTTACCATAACCTAATAGACTATTAGGCATCTGGCCTCATTCTGCCTCTCCCATTTGACCACCTATCCTTCTCAGCACTCAATTCATTTTTACCACAATGAACATTGCTATCAATAATTTATTTATAAATATTTTGGTATATTTTCTGACTCCAGCATCTAAGTTCCGTAAGAGAAATCTTTTCTGTCTTCTTCACCATTGTGTTACCAATGTACTGAGTCTAGAACACTGACTGGCTCAATAAATATTTATTAGATAAATAAATTTTTAAAGCCCCTCTGCTTAATACCAAACAACCACCAAAAAACAAGGCAATGGTTTGTTTTTTTTTTTAATTTTCATGTCAAATTTTAAAATCTTGCATAAATTGCTTGATTTGTGTGCTATTCTTTAATTTTAAGAAGTAGTCATTTTAAAAATTCTAGTTTTTTTGTATGTCAACTACTATATGTGAGTCAAAAATGCAATTGTACTCACAAAGTCAAAAAGTTCACTTTTATTTTTCCTTCTGAGAGAAATTCAAGAGCAAAAGCCTCTTCTTTACAAAGTCAATAGTAATTTACACTCATTACGTTATCTGCCTTTCCAGACAATGGAATAGTAATAGTCTAAGTAGTTTGAGAAAAATGCCTGGGTTTCGGCAAGTCCTGCTATTCTTCTCAAGATCTATCATCTGAAATTACTGAGGATTTCTGTATCTTCAAAGCTATTCTTTTCAGACACTAAGAAACTGACACAATATTATAGAAGTTAAAAGTAGAAACCTCAAAGGATCCTTCTGTATCAACTACATTACTAATTTGATAAACATAAAATATGTGTATTAGAGTCAATACACATCAGCAGCTAGTGGTGGTGTTCTACAAAACGTAACACACGCAAAGTGTCCTCAGACTGTGCAGCCACCATACCAGGTTGAATATAAACAATCTCCAGTATGGAATCTGGATATTAGGATCAAAAAACACTATAGGTTTTTCCCTAGTGGTACAAACTCCCCAAAAATTCATGTATTTAAGAGGTAGAGTAGAAAAGTGAGAAGGTAAAGATTTTAGATTTAAATTAAAAAATGTGGCTCTGTACTCGAGCCTATTTTGTACTCGAGCATATTACATGTTTCCTTCATGAAATATTCTCGAAGCAACCACTCTCCCAGGTGATGTGGTAAGTGCTAGGGCTCTAAACATAAAGTAAGATTTGGTCTTTGATTTCAAATAGTTTATAGCTTTAGTTTTCTCCTAGATAAAATGGGAAAACTACTACTAATCCCACTGATGATCAACCAAGTTAAAGAGAAGGCAACATACTCAGCAAAAAGAAAAGATTCAGTAAATAACCTGTTTTTATAATACTCAACTAATGGTGTATATGGGATTCCAGCTAGCAACTTACAATATACAGAAGAAACAAAAATTTAGACTCATTCCCTTTCCCTCATTCAATCCCACTGGGGAGAAAAATCACACTCTTATCATCAATTTGGGCATAAAATGAATGACACTAAAAAACAGTTTATTTGCAAATTTTCAGTGTGCCTTGAGGTTTAGTTAATAAATGTTACATTGTCCTCAACTCTTTGATTCAAAAAAAGTTACTAAAATCTACTGTGTTAATTTTACCAATCAAGATGTTTTTAAACATAGTATCTTCAACAGGTTGCCATTAAAAAATAGTTACTAGGC
>NW_012120376.1:1501977-1519724 GCF_000951035.1 Colobus angolensis palliatus | reverse complement strand
TTATTCTATTTTGTAGAGAATTAACTATGCCAAATTCAGTAGAACATTATACTCCTATGGTGTAAAAAAGCTATTTTATGACTATCTTAAGAAGATAGTTTCTTATCTTCTCACAGCATAAGAGATTACTGTTCAAAAGTCTAGGCCATTACCAGGCCCTCTAATAGTGCTAATTATTTGAAATAACATAAATACCACAAAAGAAAGAGCAATAAATTGTCAGTTCTTTTGAAGCTATAGTTTAATAACCCAATGTTACTATTACCCTAACATCAAGATTCTAATTTAGAGAGTTATAAATAACAATGAGGATCCAAATTAAATAAAATAAATCATTAGCTTACCTCCTCAGAAGTTAAAATGGTCTTGATATTATTTCATTAGCATTGAGGATTAGGTTTAATATTTTATGTAAACTGCAAAGTGCTAAATAAGTGTACACAATTAGCATGACCACATAATCTCAATATCACCAGACAGATTATTGTTACATATATCAAAGACAGTGGGGGTCACCAGAAAAAATATCCTCATATCCAACTAGTTTGAAATGAGATTTCAATCAAGGGAAAGCTCTTGTCCTCCTCACGTATGAAAGCAAAGCATAATGCAGAATTTCTTTTTCATACATGGGGAAAATAACTTTGAAAATTACTGAAAAGGCAAATACTCACTTTATTAAGTCTCTTAACAAAATGCCTTTGACAACTCTTGATTGCCATCAGGCACACAGACACACTCACACACAGGCCCCAGAGCTCTCTGCTTTTCAATACTTTAACAGTTCATCTGAGTATACATGGAGAAAGCCTGAACTCAGTAATCATGTTGTTAACATACATCTTTACTACTTTAATCTCTCTTTTAACAAAGAGAGTATACTAATTCAGAGTAACTTCAGAGACATGGAATTGGTCCTTAATGGATTGTCAAGAAAAAGTATGCCTATTCCAAATATTGAATCTTCATTTGCAAATACAAAAGAGCCACATGTAGTCCACCACATTGCAGAATATCACACTTGGTAAGTTATGAGGATGATGTCATAAACTCTATTACAAAGTGATATAGTTTGACTGTGTCCCCACCCAAATCTCATGTTGAATTGTAGCTCCCATAATCCCCATATGTCATGGGAGGGACCCAGTGGGAGGTAACTGAATCATGGGGGTGCATTTTTCCTATGCAATTCTCATGATAGTGAATAAGTCTCACGAGATCTGATGGTTTTATAAAGGGCAGCATATGCTCTCTTGCCTGCTGCCATGTAAGATGTGACTTTGCTCCTCCTTTGCCTTCTGACATGATTGTGAGGCCTCTCCAGCCAGGTGGAACTGTGAGTCCTTTAAACCTCCTTTCCTTTATAAATTACTCAGTCTTGGGTATGTCTTTATAAACAGCATGAGAACAGACTAATACCGTAAATTGGTACTGGGTAGTGGGGTGCTGCTGTAAAGATACCCGAAAATGTGGAAGTGACTTTGGAACTGGGCAACAGGCAGAGGTTGGAACAGTTTGAAGGGCCCAGAAGCCAGGAAGATATGGGAAAGTTTGGAACTTCCTGGAAACTGGTTGAATGGCTTTGACCAAAATGCTGACAGCAATATAGACAATGCAGTCTAGGCTGAGGTGACATCAGATGGAGATGAGGAAATTGTTGGGAACTGGAGTAAAGGTCATGCTTGCTGTGCTTTAGCAAAGAGACTGGCAGAATTTTGTCCCTGCCCTAGAGATCTATGAAACTGAACTTCAGAGAGATGATTAGGGTATCTAGTAGAGGAAATTTCTAATCATCAAAGCATTCAAGAGGTGACTTGGGTGCGTTAAAAGCATTCTGTTTTATGTATTCACAAAGATATGGTTTGGAATTGGCACTTATATTTAAAGGGGAAGCAGAGCATAAAAGTTTGGAAAATTTATAGCCTGATGATGTGATAGGAAAGAAAATCCCATTTTCTGTGGAGAAATTCTAGCTGGCTGCACAAATTTGGATAAGCGATGAAGAGCCAAATGTTAATCACCAAGATAATGGGGAAAATGTCTCTGGGACATGTCAGAGACATTCTGCACAGCCCCCACCCCGACCCTCGTCATAGGACTGGAGGCCTGGGAGAAAAAGATAATTTTGTGGGCTGGGCCCAGGACCCCACTGCTCTGTGCAGCCTCAGGACATGGTGTCCTGCATCCCAGCTGCTTCAGCTTCAGCCATGGCTAAATGGGGTCAATGTACAGCTCAGATCATTGCTTCAGAGGGTGCAAGTCCCAAGCCTTGGCAGCTTACATGTGGTGTTGGGTCTGTGAGTGCACAGAAGTCAAGAATGAGGTTTGGGAACCTCTATCTAGATTTCAGAAGATGTATGGAAATGCCTGGATCTCCAGGCAGAAGTTTGTTGTGGGGGCGAGGCCCCCACAAAGAACCGCAGCTAGAGCAGTGTAGAAGAGAAATGTGGCATTAGAACCCTCACACAGAGTGCCCACTGAGACACTGCCTTGTGGATCTGTGAGAAGAGGCCACCATCTTCCAGATCCCATAATGGTAGATCCACCGACAGTTGTAGCATTCACCTGGAAAAGCTGCAGACACTCAACACCCATGAAAGCAGGCAGGAGCGGGGACTGTACCCTGAAAAGCCACAAGGGTGGAGCTGCCCAAGGCTATGGGAGCCCATCTTTTGTGTCAGTGTGCCCTGGATGTGAGACATGGACTCAAAGGAGATCATTTTGGAACTTTAAGGTTTAATGACTGCCCTATTGAATTTTGGACTTGCATGGGGCCTGTAGGCCCTTTGTTTTGGCCATTTCTGCTATTTGGAATGAGTGTATTTACCCAAAGCTTGTACCCCATTGTATCTAGGAAATAACTAACTTGGCTTTTGATTTTATGGGCTCATAGGCAGAAAGGACTTGCTTTGTCTCAGATGAGACTTTGGACTGTGGACTTTTCAGCTAATGCTGGAATGAATTGAGACTTTGGGGGACTGTTGGGAAGGCATAATTGGTTTTGAAATGTGAGGAAATTAGATTTGGAAGGGGCCAGGGTGAAATGATACGGTTTGTGTCCTCACCCAAATCTCATCTTGAATTATAGCTTTCATAATTCTCATGTGTCATGGGAGGGACCTAGTGGGAGGTAATTGAATGATGGGGGCAGATCTTCCCAGTGCTTTTCTCATGACAGTGAATAAGTGCCATAAAATCTGATGGTTTTATAAAAGGGAGCTCCCCTGTATACACTGTCTTGCCTGTTGCCATGTAAGATATGGCTTTGCTCCTCCTTCACCTTCCGCCGTGATTATGAGGCCCCCCCAGCCATGTGTAACTGTGAGTCTATTAATCTGCTTTCCTTTATAAGTTACCCCATCTCTCAGGTATGTCTTTATTAGCAGCATGAGAACAGACTAATACACTAAGATATGGATTCCAGGTATGCTCTAAAAAACACAAAGAATATAGATTTTTAAAGTTTCTAACCTAGTGACATGCAGTGGCAAGATGTCTCAGAACTTTGAGTCTGCCAAGAACCAGACACCCAAAATATAATAACAAATTATGGTCCACTAAATATAACGATAAATAACATGAACCTATTCAGAGTAAATTGAGGCAAACCCCTTTATGGAGCAACATAAACATGGTTTTGCCTGTATCTAAGAATGAGGGGATGAACTATATAATATCCCATGGTCTTTCCCATTCCAATATTTAACTGTGTGATCAGAATGTTGTATTCTCAGCAAACTTAAACCAAAATGAAATCAGCTTTTCCCGAAAGTCAGTTTATTCTCCGGCCTAAAGTGTAATTTTTAATCC
Organism: Colobus angolensis palliatus; assembly: GCF_000951035.1. Classification (NCBI taxonomy): domain Eukaryota; kingdom Metazoa; phylum Chordata; class Mammalia; order Primates; family Cercopithecidae; genus Colobus; species Colobus angolensis. Next base: position 1,515,914 of record NW_012120376.1, on the reverse strand, counting down.
TAGAGTGATCCAATAGTGCAATTTCAGGAAGAAAGTTTTGCGTGAAGGAGCCTGCACTTCACTGTCGGATTGTTACAAGAGATGACAGTTTGTAATCCCATGGACCCAGTGAAGGATGTTCACATATCAGAAAATCTAGAGAGAAAGGCATCCAGGGCCCTGCACAGGATGAGTAGTCAGTCACAAATTCATAAACTATAACAAGCACTTTGACCTTGAAGTCACAGCATTTTCAAGGTTCTATTATTTTGTGTGAAAATGGAGGTGAGTAACAAAAGTATGAGGAAAGCTATTAAATTTTAGAGCATCCTAATAGTACATAGGGGTGCAAAGATAAATAAGGTACAGACTCTTCTCAGGGGCAAAGATAGTGAGGAAGTCATCACATATAAGGCTCTGGACCTAGGGGAAGACATCTAGGTGAGGAAATACACATTTGGAACTTATCATCTTATGGGAAAAAGTCAAGACTGAATCCTGATGCTATCAGCCAGGAAAGAGTGTGGTGTTAGCAGAGCTGTGAAACAAAATCTATGTCTGTAGAGATGCCAGTATTTAAGAAGAAGCAAAGGAAAAGATGCCTACCAAAGACTGAGTCGTGAGATGTGCTAGGACAGTGTATGGATAAGGCAGCCAGCAGGGATAGTCACGTGAGAAGGAACTAACTGGCAGTGGCAGATGTAGTAAAGAGCACTAAAGGGATAGGAAACTACTCACTAAATGTTTCTAGAATGGGGAAACTGGGAACTGAGAGTGGTCACATCTAAAGGCCTCTAGTTTTTCCACAAATTAAGAGGCACCACAAATCTGTGAAAAATTAAAGTGGAAGGTTTTAGTAGAGTTTTAAAAAGAGTGATCTAAGTTTGGAATATTCCCTGAGAAGGATCTGCTTAAGGAAAAATTTTCTAGGCTACTAAAAGGAACAAATAGCATGCTGTCTTTTAAATGTGCACAGACGGGGCATTCATTTAACTAATAATTATTAAAGGTGGCTATGTGAAAGGACAAAAACACATTAAGACAAATCCCTGACCACAAAAATTCAATTGTATATGTAACTTTCAATGCAATGCAAAAAACAAGGCCCCAAAAGAGAGTAGTAAGATGGTGCGTGCATGCGTCTGTGTGTGTGTGTGTGTGTGTGTGTGTGTGTGTGTGTGTGTTTTGGGGGCTGCAGGTTATGCTAATCCATCTAACCTCCCTCTTTCAGTCACTCAGGACACAGGCATGAACTAACTAGGCAATTCATGGATTTTTCGGGTACAATCCACAGTGTAGAAGGAGATGTTCTCCCATGTTATGCATTGATCATACAATTTCATTGTTAAGAACATAATTCATATGTTCTTAATGTGAATTATAAGATATAACAAAACTATAAGAAATAACTAAAAACTGCTGAAATGAGACTCCCTCCTGACTTCCACAAAGTTCAGGTAGCTGAGCATAACCAATAACAGAAGAAGCTGGGTGACTGCACAGCTGTGACTCTCTACCAGCCTCTCAATTCAGTGGGCAACATTCTCCCCAGAGGTTGACTCCAAGATAAACATAATCAACAAGCACCTGCTGGTCAGGGCTGGAGTTAAAGTGGTATAAAAATAGCCCCTGCCTTCAAGGAGCTCCCATTTTAATTGGCAAGTAGAACATAACCATGAGAAACCTTAAATGACAATAAGATTTTGTAGGCTGGTCAAAATAACTAAGGAGGAGCTAGCCCCAGGTCATGCATAACTATGAAAGTGGCAGGAATTGTGCTGGGTCTTGAAACTACTTAAAGGTCAAAACTCCTTGCAGCAGAGCAATAAATAGCCAGTCCTATTCTAATTAGTATCCCTTTTGCCATCACTGCTGATAAACTCACCCTGTGCAACTCCGAACCATCTGTGTTTCTTCAAAGCTCTAACACTGCCAATGATTTGGACAACTCTATTTTAGGAGGCATTCATTTCAAAGATCAGATGTTTGACTGTTTCTTTGTCTTTAGGACTGGCAAAAATAAGAAGCAATTTGCCTGCTCGTTCCCTGCATGGCTGAAGAGTTACATCATGTACAGATGTTCACGAAGGTTGTGTTAATTGGTATTTTGTCCTCACAATTTTCAGAAGAAAATAGCCATATGCACTTTACCTTACACTTTCTAGGCCAATTATTTAAGATCAGATTGAAAAGTATTTTGGGGTTTAGATTTTACATTTTACTCCAAAAAATAGCAATTTACCATAATTAGCACTCACTCAGCAGCAAGAGGATCCGTTCCTTGATTCTTTACTCTGTACTCCTACCTTCCCTTCACCCCTCTAGTTTCAGAGTCTGGGCAACATTTCAAGCAAATAAGAATTGGGATTGGCCCAATCCTTTGAAAATTCCAGTCAACAAACCTCTCATTTATCTTACACTCACTATTCCCATGTCAAGCAACTTCCATGGAACATGAAGCTAAATTGTGTTTAACTCTTTCCACGTCTAAGTTAAACTATGACATTTTGAACTCACACAAAACTTTAAATTAGTTTTGCCTAGGCTACAAAACTAAATTCCATAAGGAATTCATTGTCAGAATGAGGTACAGGTACTGAAGATCACCTGAAATCTTCAGAAAAATTAATACTTCTCATGCATTTAATGAACAGAGTTTTCTGTCCCAGTTTGCTGTCTGGGGCAGGGCAAGAACAAAACCAGGTTTGGTACCAGAGAAGCGGAAAGGAAGCATCAGGTCTAGACAGAGAGTCACAAATAGAATTGAGGGTGAAATCAGGATTGATTACAGGGAATCTGAATGAGAGACACCAGAAGCTTGAGAAGGTGAAACATCACAATAACAGCCAGGAAACAAGAATCAAGGGTCAGATGAAGGAAGTGATCAATCAAAACACAAGCAAAACAGAAACACAAAAAAAGATGTAGAGAACAAAAACAACAACGAAGAAGATGAAGAAGAACAAGAACCAAACAAACGCCAAACTGAAGCTGATGTCTCATCCTCCTAAGCTAAAAGTTCTCACCCATCCTTTATTGAGGAAGAAGCTAAAATTTTTACCCAAACTCCCAGTGGAACATAATGATACCTATAGTTAACGATTTATCAAGTGCCTGTGTGCTAAGCACTTTACATATTTTGTGTCACTCAAACTTCAGAACAATTCTGTAGTGTATTTATTAATTCCCTATTTTATGCAAGAATTCCAAGGTTCAGCAAGGTTAAGTAACATCCTTGATGTAACCCAGCTTATAATAAGAGCCAGGGTGGGGATTCAAAGTGCTCATTTATCTATAACATGCTATTTATGCTGAAGTTTACACATAGAAAAATGCATGCAGTTCTCATTCTGTATCTGTGCTGTTCAATATGGTTACCTTTAGCTATATGTGGATATTGACACTTGAGTTGTGACTAGAGAAACATGTTGCAATTACAATATTGGAGATATATCAAGTGAAATAAAATATATTGTGAAAATTAGTTTCACCTATTTTATTTTTTAAAATATGGCTATTAGAAAATACAAATATATATGGCTCATCTTATATTTTTCATCAGGTAGAACTATTCTAGAATAGAAGTTAAGTCATAATGAATCATTTTTTAAAAAATATAGAACCTCCACGCTGGGCGTGGTGGCTCACGCCTGTAATCCCAGCACTTTGGGAGGCAGAGGTGGGTGGATCACGAGGTCAGGAGATTGAGACCATCCTGGCTAACACAGTGAAACCCTGTCTCTACTAAAAATACAAAAAATTACCCGGGCGTGGTGGCAGGTGCCTGTATTCCCAGCTACTTGGGAGGCTGAGGCAGGAGAATGGCATGAACCTGGGAGGCAGAGCTTGCAGTGAGCCAAGATCATGCCACTGTGCTCCAGCCTGGAAGACAGAATGAGACTCCGTCTCAAAAAAAATTTTTTTAATTTTAAAAAAGTATATATATATATAGAGAGAGAGAGAGAGAGATAGAGAGAGAGAGAACCTCCAAAGTTTTAGTAGTAGAAAAACAATATTCATGGGAGAAAAGAAAGCCAACCACATGCCCAGACATTGCTCCCTGTTTCTCTTTTCTCAGTGGAATCCCTTTGCTTACCACTGCCACCACCGTGTCAGCATCCAAGAGTAGAAACCCACTCCTCTTCAATTCCCCCTGGTAAAGCTAAAAAATTGTTTGCCTCTTCAAAAAGATTTTGTGAACCACCATGATAAAACACAAGTGAATTGAAGAAAATTCACAAAACATTAAAATAGACTTCATTACAAGCCAGGGGTTCCAATTCTGATCTTAGTCAGCTTATATAGGAGCTTGTAAGTTTCATCTTATCTCAGAAAAACAGCAGCCCTCTAGGTCTGGGTCATAGAGTTAAAAATGTATGGAATCCACACTGGGTATATACATGACAGAAGAAGTTCTGGTGAAAACCATAAGGAGTAGTAATGAGTGTGGTAAATAGATGATTTACCTATTTATCTATCTAAAGACATCACATTTGAAATTTTTAAAAATACTCTGCAATAATTGCCAAGGAGTAACCGAGAAAAATCTTCCCTCTCAGTTTTGAGGCTATACATTTTCAATTCACTAAAATGAAAGGCAACTTAAGAAAGAACAGAAAATAAATGCATAGGGAAAGAAGGTGTTAAGAAAAACGAATACACAGGGACAGAAGGTGTTAGAAAGAAAATTGAGCATAAAATGGCCCTGATTACTATATATAGTGCCCTTCCTATAGCACTCAAGGAATCTGCATCTTCACTTGACATGTATAACATAAAGCCTCTAACATTTGTCAAAATATTTTATGGATATGTGTTGATTATTATACACAATAATTCATTCCTGAAGGTAACTTAAATTCAACAGCTTTTAATAACACAGAAGGAAATTGCAATTGATACTGGAGAAGAAATTTACTCAAAATTGTGTTATTTACAATGGCACTTTGACAGCCTGACTATGATTCTGGCCTCGGGCTATGGGTCATGGTCCTCTCTATTTTATAGGCTAGAAGCCAGGAGGGTGTGAATCACAGGAAACAAGTGGATAGGGATCATGATTCCTGACTTCCGAGTATCTGTAACATTCCTAATTAATATTTGTTGTGCAACTTTGCTTTCTCGGTAATTTAATTCCTGAGAAAATGAACAGGGTCAGCAATAATGAGAGCTAATGTCCTTCATGCAGGAAATCCACAACCTGGTCCAAGAAGAACATATGCTTCAAAGGCAATATTCCCAGCCTGAAGAAGATTCCAGGACAGTCAGAAGACAGGAGACACTGGGTGTGATATATTCATAATCCTTCAACAGATCACAACACTTGAGTTTCAAGGGTTACAGTTTAGCTATATTCAGAATAAAGGTGACAAAAGAAACAATCATTTGAATATGAATTTTTGGAAATGATTTTGTGATAAAGTAACATAAACACAGGGCTGAAAGAGGAAAACCCCAGCTATAGCGCCATACCAACACCACCCCAACTGACCTAACCCAGGGTGCTTAACTTTGCTGGAGTTAAACTAGATTTGTGGACACCAGGAAATCCACCCTAATCACTATATTATCTCCCCACACTCGTAGATGATGCCCTAAGGATGAAGATTCGTGAGTAGAATTTCAGTCAGTATAAGGAGAGGACAGTGCTTAAAGTTCAACTGGGAAAGCATCATAGTCAGACTTCACTTACATCCTAATTCTGTCATGAAACATCCTTCTCTCAGGATCTAATCATGAATTTCTGCTTAGGTCTAAAGCTAGCCTCATGCCAGAAAAAGGAGGAGACCCAAAACATGGGTTGCACCCATCACATTGCACCCACTGTGGCTTGCTTAGAAATCAAATGGTATGGAAGTTCAGGCAATCACCCTGAATGCCTATAAGGTTGGAAATGCATTCTGTAGAAAGCCCGGATTTTTTAAACTAAGAATTACTGTAAACCTAATGAAAATGACTGCTATTATTCCAGTTAAAGTCTCTATTGGCCCATCAATGAACAAAAACTACCTAACAGCAAATGTTAGACATGGAGACCTTCCTTTAGAAGAGATTTCCACAAATCACTCTCCTTGCTAGATGGTAGTACCTGACATTATGTCCTCAAAATTGTATCCTAAAATTATTACATATTATTTATTCATTCATTTCACACTCATTTCAGCTGTGTCGTGTGCCAAGCAAGGAATCTGGAGTTGACAAAAAATTAGACAGATAAGATTTTTATTCTCTAAATAGCTTGCTTTCTAATTGGAAAGATAGGCTTAAGAAAAACCCAAAGAGTTATTTTATATATGTAGTATAAGAGAATGATGTGTTGGCTGGGCACAATGCCTCCTGCCTGTAATCTCAGCACTTTGGGAAGCTGAGGCAGGCAGATCACCTGAGGTCAGGAGTTCGTGACCAGCCTGGCCAACATGGTGAAACTCCGTCTACTAAAAATACAAAAATTAGCTGGGCTTGGTGGTGGACACCTGTAATCCTAGCTACCCAGGAGGCTGAGACAGGAGAATTTCTTGGACCCAGGAGGTGGAGGTTGCAGTGAGTCAAGATCGCGCCACTGCACTCCAGGCTGGGCAACAGAGCAAGACTCCATCTCGAAATAAAAATTTAAAAATAGAAAGAAAGTGATGTGGCATAGTCTAGACATGAGTTGTGACATTCTTTACAATTCTCTTTCTTAGATTAATAGAGTTTAAGGTTTGGAAGGATCCATAAAGATATGTAGTCCATATATTCATCCAATCCTCTCTATAAGGTCCCCACCAAGTGGCCATCCCATATATTCCAGAAATCCTTTGAAGACAAGGAACACGCTTTCTCCAATTTATTGGTACAAACTGTTTTTCCCAGTAGATCCTGGTTCTGAGTCATATGTATTAGCCAAAGTTCTCAAGAGAAACTGAACCAATAAGCAAAATAGAGAGATATTTAAAAAGGGGGATTTATTATGAGTATTGGCTTACTCAGTCATAGAGGCCACGAGGTCTCACAATATGTCATCTGAAAGCTGGAGAACTAGGAACTAGTGTCATAAATCAGTCTCTGAGTCCAAAGGCCTGAGAAGCAGGAGAGCCAGTGGTGTAACTCTCAGTCCAAGGCCGAAGCCTGAGAACTGTGAGAGGGGAAGTTTAAGTCCCAGACTCTGAAAGCCTGAGAGCCTGTGACTCTAATCTCTTCCAGAAACAGCCTCGCAGGCATACCCAGAAACAATGTTTTACCAACTAGCTCAGTGTGACACATAAAATCAACCATCACACCATGTAAATCAAGCCAGAGTTTCCATCATAAAAGATATTTTCAAATACTAGAGGACCTAGTTGATCTAAGCCAAGCCTAGGATCTTCAGCCTTTCTTCACAAGAAATGTCATGGAGCCCTTTGTCATTGAGGGTTCTTCAACAGGTTCCAGTTGTCTGTACACCTCTTGAAATTTGAGATCCAAGACTAAACATAATTAAGAAGATAATATATGTAATAAGAGCTAAGAAATAATTCTTGGGGTCTGATAGATCTGTGTGACTCCCTCCGCTCTAAAACTGCAGTTGACTTTCTGCAAGTTTAACCTCTGAGTCTATGTTTCCTCAACTAAACTTCCATAGAGTAGAGACCAGAAGGTTTCACAACACTCCTCGAAGGTTGACTGTGAGGATTAAATGTGACAGAGCATGTATAGTACTTGGTACAGTTACCAACACATAGAAAAGGGTTAATAAATAGTCATTATTGTTCTATTGTTAATGTTTTTACTCTCCATCTTTAATCTGACTACCCCAAACTAAAATATCACTGTTAAGTAATCTTTGAAGTTGTTTAAAATTTATTTGCAGACCCTCTATTGCCTATTACCATTTTTAACCTTTTGGTTGCAATTCTATGCTTCTGCTTATTCCTGCTTGATTTTTAGGCTTAGTAACTCACCTACTTTTGGCTTTTGCTTTCATCCCACTTTTATTTAGAGAAAAAATTCTGAGTAGAAATACCTGAGCCATGAGTCACAGTTAATGTGGAGTGTGGATTCAAGATAAATATCTTATTCCCATCTGATAGAATCACGGTGAAAATATCAAATTAATCTAACATGCTCTCCATTTTTTTCTTGAAAAATAATTAAGGAAGGCTATATTTCAGGTTTTATGCTTCCTTATCCAAATTATGTACAGATGCTGCATGGAAATATATTCTTAAGAGCTACATTAACTATGATAAGTTCACTCACATCATTGTCATTCATGTCTAATTAACCTAAATGCCCAACTGGGAGTAGTAAGAACTTACACACGGCAAGGAGAGTGAGTCATGTGAGAACTCCCAGCCCCCAATCCTGCCATTTGAATATACAAGGATAGGAGAGGGAAATGAAAATGAGTGTTCAAGATCAAGAGGGGTAACTGTCAGGAGGGCCTGGCAGGACTGCCTTGACAGCACAGATCTGAAGTTGTTGAGCAGGGAAACTTTTTTTGTTTTTTGAAGGAAAGCATTGGCGAAATAATAAAATAGTAAGAAAACGTACAAAATGGTCCCTATGAATCCAAGTCTACATAGCATTTTGAAAGACATACACAAAATCATTTTCCATAATTTTTACCTGTCAGAAATTAAATATTTAGTTCCCTTTAATAATAAGGTCACAGTTATATCCGGTTCTTTGTGTAGTATTCCTAATAACTATGCATCTAGGATCTGCTTGATTGTGATCACTGATGAGAGGCTTACCACCTCACAAGGCAACAGATTCCATTGATTAGATCTCTTTTGGTTACACATTTCTTTCATTTATTTGATTGAACTCTGCACCCTTCATAACTGCCCCTCCTGCGCCCACCCAATAATGAGCCTGTGTTCTCTCAAGTGACATATCAGGAAGCTTGGCAAGCGGATATTGAAGGGAAGGAGTTGCTGCCTATTTGAGGGCAGTGCATTTTTTCATGTTGCCTGTTAAAGAAGGGTGGTCACTTATTCCTACTAGGAGAAAAGCAGAAAGTATGAGAATGTATGTTACCTGGGTAAAGGTCTACCAAAGTCACACAACTCCCACATCAGCCATGGATCTTATGGCCCAAGAAGCCACATAGTGAAAAAAGTACTTTGGCCAACAGGCTGGCAGAGCTTCACCCCATGAAAGAGAATCAGTAATTAAGTTCTGGAAACAAAGAATGAGACTTTATTCAGGAGCACTGTGAATCTTATGAATGTATAAAGTTCCAAGAGGCAGTAGAGGATAGCTAGGGATTCTCAAGTTACATGTTCATATATTGGGCATAAGAACCATGCTTATTATTTATTTTTAATTTGTCTGGGTACATCATGGATGTATATGTCCATGGGTTACATGAGATATTTTGATACAGGCATGTAACATGTAATAATCACATCAGGGTAAACAGGACATCCATCACCTGAGGCATTTATTCTTTGTGTTTCAAACAATCAAATCATACTCTTTTAGTTACCTTAAAATGAGCAATTAAATTATCATTTACTATAGTCCCCCCTAACAAATACTAGGTCTTATTTATTGTTTTTAACCACTTTTTGTACCCACTAACCATCCCCCTTTTCCCCACCCCCACACCCCAACTACCCTTCCCAGCCTCAGGTAACCGTTCTTCTATTTCCATGAGTTCAATTGTTTTTATTTTTAGATACCACAAATAAGTGAGAAAACGTGAAGTTTGTCTTTCTGCGCCTAGCTTATTTCTTTTAACATAATGACCTCCAGTTCCATCTACATTGTTGCAAATGACAGGATCTCATTACTTCTTATGACTGAATGGTACTCCATTGTGTATGTGTACATTTTCTTTATCCATTCATCTGTTGATGGATACTTAGGTTGTTTCCAAATTGTGGCTATTATGAATAGTGCTGCCATAAACATGGCAGTACAGATGTCTCTTTGATATATTGACTGCCTTTATTTTGGGTATATACCTAGGAACGGGATTGCTGGATCATATGGTAGTTCTATTTTTAGTTTTCTTGAGGAACCTCCAAAATTAAGAACCATGCTTATTTAAAATGCATGCTATTGGCTTCCATCCTTGGAGATTCTAATTCAGTGTCTCTGGTGCAGAGCCCAGGAGTCTTTATATTTAGCAAGGGCAACAGGTGATTCTAAAGTTCTTTGGGAAATACTGGTGCATAATTAAAAGCTCTGGAGTTAGAAAGACCTGAGTTAATACCTGGCCTTTGCCTGTGTTAGCCATATTTCCTCTTTAGTAAAATGGAGATGAGAACCATAGTTCCAATCTCTTTGGGTTGTTGCAAGGGTTAAATAAGAAAATGTGTGTAAGTAAAGCATATAGCATACCGCCAACAGTGGCCTGTTAAGTAACTGTAGCAATTATTTTTGTTTTTCATTATTACAATGTACTGATTTCGACTTTCCCCCAAGGAATTATTTACATTAATGACAACTTTTCCTTCTTGGCCTTCCCCTATTTCTGATTTTGTTTAAAACTCATCATATTTCTTTTGGAAATAGAGCATAGAGGAATCAACCAAAAGACTTGCTAATTTAGTGTTCATTACGTCTTTCACATCCAACCCTTTCCAGTTCTAACTTCCCATCCCCTGGCCACTACCCCCTGCATTCTCACTGCCATTTCTCTTGCTCAGTCCCTCTCATATGTCACTCTTTTTGCCTAGAAAACCCCTCAAATTGTCTTTCTGAATATCTGTTTCACAGATGGAAGCTTTGGTGATTTTGTGGAAGTTTAAGGTATGAGGATTGGGAAATGAGTCAATTTAATGGTCAAATACATACACTCAAGTTCATGGCTCCTAAGTTCCACGTCTATATCCAGAGCCCTGTAAGCCACTACCTATCTAGCTGATCCAAGGTAACTTAGGGTGAAACACTCATATCAACAATCAATACAATCTTCCTGATCATCGTATTTTGTTGTTTTTATATTTTTTATGTATTATATATTTTTATTTTATACTTATATTTTATTTCATCGTCTGTTATTGCATCATCGTATTTTTAGTTTAATTGTATAATTGTCAATTTCTACATTTATCTCATTTATCACTGAAGCTAAATTTCTAATAAGAGTAAGAAGGAAGCAGAAAATGGTGCAATGAATCATAGTTAATCACTCAACCAAAAACAGTAAGTTCTGATTCAATTGCCTAATTCAGGAAAATGCATTTTTGCCTCGTCAGTATAATATCTTAAATTTTTCACTTCACTTTCTTGATGTGAAGCTAAAATTTCTCAGTCTCATTACCAATACGCAATTATTATATGCAAATTTTAAAAATAAAGTAATGACTATAATGGCAATTTTTGAAGTACTTGAAACATCAAGCACTGCAAATAAAATATTTATAGTGTCAATATAAATATAACTGATGTAACAAATCAGCACTAACTTAGATGGTAAATGAGACAGCAACTGTGAAAGAATATTTATTTCTTCAACTGACAATTAAATAAATCATAAATAAGTGTACTATTGTAAGAGATCAGCTTATGCCACCCCAGAATATTCTACTTTGGCATAAAGAGGCAAATGAGAATTAACAGATGCAGAAAGAAGCCTTCTTGGAGCATCCTTTATCTCACTAAAAGCAGAAACTTGAAACTTCTGAGAAATGAGGACTGCCACAAATCTCCTCTCCTAGGGAAGTTTTAAGGCCATGAAAAAGATAGAAAAGTTGGTACCAAATGGATCAGCAAACAAACCTTACTAAAATAAATCTTATCTTCCATTAGTTTGCCCCATATATTTACCTTCCCACAGTTTGCTGCTTCTAAAAGCCTAAAACTCTTTTCCTTTGTCTTGTCACTTTTCTACAAATGTATTGTTCCTTGTTATGAGGATATGTAAACCCAAGTTCTAGCCAGTTCTTTGAGTAACTCTTCACTGTTTCTCACACATGTATGTGTGCAGTGCATGTTCATAAACTCTATTTTTTGCTTGTTAATTTTCCTTTTGTCAGTTTAATTTCAAGAGCCCTAGCCAAAGAACCTACAAGGGTAATGGGAAAAACAAATTCCTCCCCTATGCCATATACAATGAACAATTTTCAAATAATATAATAATAAGAAGGAACCTGATCCCAGTGCCAAGATGGCCAAATAGGAACAGCTCTAGCCTGCAGCACCCAGTGTGAGCAACACAGAAGACGGGTGATTTCTGCATTTCCAACTGAGGTATCGGGTTCATCGCACTGGGGCACGTCAGACAGTCAGTGCAGGACAGTGGGTGCAGCCCAATGAGTGAGAGCCAAAGCAGGGCAAGGCATCACCTACCTGGGAAGCTCAAGGGGGAAGGGAATTCCTTTTCCTAACCAAGGGAAACCATGACACACAACACCTGGAAAATCGGGTCACTCCCACCCTAATACTGCGCTTTACCAAGGGTCTTAGCAAACAGCACACCAGGAGACTATACCCTGTGCCTGGCTCGGAGGCCTCCCTCATTGCTAGCACAGCAGTCTGAGATCTAACTGCAAGGCAGCAGCGAGGCTTGGGGAGGGGCGCCCACAATGCTGAGGCTTAAGTAGGTAAACAAAGAGGCCCAGAAGCTAGAACTGGGTGGAGTCCACCGAAGCTCAAGGAGGCCTGCCTGCCTCTGTAGACTCCACCTCTGGTGACAGGGCATAGCTAAACAAAAAGCAGCAGAAACCTCTGCAGATGTAAACATCCCTGTCTGATGGCTTTGAAGACAGTGGTGATTCTCCCAGGACAGGGGTTGAGATCTGAGAATGGACAGACTGCCTGCTCAAGTGAGTCCCTGACCTCTGAGTAGCCTAACTGGGAGACATCACCCACTGGGGCAGACTGACACCTCACGCCTCACACGGCCAGGTACAACTCTGAGACGAAGCTTCCAGGGGAACAATCAGACAGCAACACTTGCTGTTCAGCAATATTCTCTCTTCTGCAGCCACTGCTGCTGATACCCAGGCAAACAGGGTCTGGAGGGAACCTCTAACAAACTCCAACAGACCTACATCTGAGGGCGCTGACTGTTCGAAGGAAAATTAACAAACAGAAAAGACATCTACACCAAAACCTCATCTGTACGTCACCATCATCAAAGACCAAAGGTAGATAAAACCACAAAGACGGGGAAAAGCAGTGTAGAAAGGCTGAAAATTCAAAAAATCAGAGCACCTCTCCCCCTCCAAAGGAACGCAGCTCCTCACCAGCAACAGAGCAAAGCTGGATGGAGAATGACTTTGACAAGTTGAGAGAATAAGGCTTCAGTCAATCAAATTTCTTAGAGCTAAAGGAGGAATGACGAACCCAGTGCAAAGAAACTAAAAACCTTGAAAAAAGATTTGACGAACGGATAACAAGAATAACCAATGCAGAGAAGTCCATAAATGACCTGATAGAGATGAAAATCATGACATGAGAACTATGTGACAAATACACAAGCTTCAGTAACTGACTTGAACAACTGGAAGAACGAGCATCAGTGATTGAAGATCAAATGAATAAAATGAAGCAAGAAGAGAAGTTTACAGAAAAAAGAGTAAAAGGAAATTAACAAAGCCTCCAAGAAATATGGGATGATGTGAAAAGACCACATCTACATCTGATTGGTGTACCTGAAAGTGACAGGGAGAATGGAACCAAGTTGGAAAGCACTCTGCAGGATATTATCCAGGAGAACTTCCCCAACGTAGCAAGGCAGCCCAACATTCAAATTCAGGAAATACAAAGAATGCCACAAAGATACTCCTCAAGAAGAGCAACTCCAAGACACACAATTGTCAGATTCACCAAAGTTGAAATGAAGGAAAAAAATGTTAAGGGCAGCCAGAGAGAAAGGTCAGGTTACCCACAAAGGGAAGCCCATCAGACTAACAGCAAATCTCTCAGCAGAAACTCTACAAGCCAGAAGAGACTGTGGACCAATATTCAACATTCTTAAAGAAAAGAATTTTCAACCCAGAATTTCATATCCAGCCAAACTAAGTTTCATAAGTGAAGGA
>NW_012120376.1:1499302-1500592 GCF_000951035.1 Colobus angolensis palliatus | reverse complement strand
CAATTAATAGCCTACCCACCAAAAAAAGTCCAGGATCAGACGGTTCACAGCTGAATTCTACCAGAGGTACAAAGAGGAGCTGGTACCATTCCTTCTGAAACTATTCCAATCAATAGAAAAAGAGGGAATCCTCCCTAACTCATTTTATGAGGCCAAGATCATCCTGATACCAAAGCCTGGCAGAACACAACAAAAAAGAGAATTTTAGACCTATATCTGTGATGAACATCGATGCAAAAATCCTCAATAAAATACTGGCATACCAAATCCAGCAGCACATCAAAAAACTTATCCCCCATTACAAGTGGGCTTCATACCTGGGATGAAAAGCTGGTTCAACATATGCAAATCAATAAATGTAATCCAGCATATAAACCGAACCAAAAATAAAAACCACATGCTTATCTCAATAGATGCAGAAAAGTGCTTTAACAAAATTCAACAGCCTTTCATGTTAAAAACTCTCAATAAATTAGGTATTGATGGAATGTATCTCAAAATAATAAGAGCTATTTATGACAAACCCACAGCTAATGTCATATTGAAGGGCAAAAACTGGAAGCATTCCCCTTAAAAACTGGCACAAGACAAGGATGTCCTCTCTCACCATTCCTATTCAACATAGTGTTGGAAGTTCTGGCCAGGGCAATCAGGCAAGAGAAAGAAATAAAGGGTATTCAGTTAGGAAAAGAAGTCAAATTATCCCTGTTTACAGATGACATGATTGTATATTTAGAAAACCCCACCATCTCAGCCCCAAATCCCCTTAAGCTGATGTGCAACTTCAGCAAAGTCTCAGGATACAAAATCAACGTGCAAAAATCACAAGCATTCTTATACACCAATAACAGACAAACAGAACCAAATCATGAGTAAACTCCCATTCACAATAGCTTCAAAGAGAATAAAATATCTAGGAATCCAACTTACAAGGGATATGAAAGATCTCTTCAAGGAGAACTACAAATCACTGCTCAATGAAATAAAAGAGGACACAAACAAATGGAAGAACATTCCACGCTCATGGGTAGGAAGAATGAATATCTTGAAAATGGCCATACTGCCCAAGGTAATTTATAGATTTGCCATCCCCATCAAGCTACCAATGACTTTCTTCACAGAATTGGAAAAAGCTGCTTTAAAGTTCATATGGAACCAAAAAAGATCATGCATTGCCAAGACAATCCTCAGCCAAAAGATCAAAGCTGGAGGCATCATGCTACCTGACTTCAAACTATACTGCAAGGCTACAGTAACCAAAACAGCATGGTACTGGTACCAAAACAGAGA
>NW_012120376.1:1490893-1497887 GCF_000951035.1 Colobus angolensis palliatus | reverse complement strand
ATAAAAATATATATATATAATAATAAATAAATGATATAGAATATCACGTGGTAATGCTAAGATGCTCTGGGGAAAAAAAAGGAACAAGTAGAGAGTTGTCAGAGAAACCTGCAGGGAAGAGATTCAGACTTAAAGAAGATGAGTGAGTACCCAAGTGAATATTTGGGAAAAAATTCTCCCTGGATGAACCAGTGAAAATGCCAATAGGTTAGAGTGTGATTGGTGGGTTCAGAGGCCAGTGTAACTGGAGCAGAACAGAAGAGAAAAGCAGTAGGAACCAATGTCAGAAGTAACATGGTAGGCCAAGACATAATGGGAATGATCAGCCGTTATGAAGAATTGGCTTTGACTTTGAGTGGCAAAGAGAACCACAGATGTGTTAAAGCAGAAGCATGACAAGATAAGACTTAGGTTTTAATTAATCACCCTGCCAGGTATATTGAGATATTCTGTGGGGTAGGGAAGAGAGCAAGTGAGCCACTTAGGAGACTGAGAGATATTGCTGGCTTAGGCCAGAGTGGTAGCAGTGGAAGTGGTGAGAAGTGACCAGCTACAAGATGTAAGGTGAACAAAGAGCAAGAAGATTCCCTGATAGATTGAATTCTGTTTTTAAGAAATAGAAGACTCAAGGAGGATCTTAAAATTTGGGGGTTTGTGCAGTAGAAGAATAGAATTGCCCCTATGTGAAATGGAAAAGGCTATGGCTGAAACAGGAGACTTTTTGTTTGGTGTGCTGTGGTGGGGTGTGGCATGGTGTGGTGGGATGTGATTTGGCATGGGTCTTTTTGTGCAGTGGGATCAAGATTTCCATTTTGTATACATCAGGTTTGAGCTGTCTATTAATTCTGCAAGTAGAATTGTTCAATAAAGTACCTGGATACACAAATGAGGAATTGAAAATAATCTGAATACAAACACTAATTTGCATATTGATGTTATTTAAAAGCATATAACTACACGGTATGACTATGCATCAATGTATACAGAAAAGATATAAGGAATAAATAATGAACCCAGGGTCTCACTAACATTTAGAGGTGAGGGAAAAGAGGAGGAACCAGTAAATGGCAATGAGAAAAAAATGAAGTGGTAGAAAAATTGAGAATGTGGTGTCCTTCAAGTCAAATAAAGAAAGTTTATCAAAAAGAAATATGTGATTAACTATTTCAAATGCTGTTAATAGATCAAGTAAAATGAGGACTAAGAACTGAACGTTCAATTTAGCAATGCAGAAGTTTCAGTTGTCTTGACAATAGCAAGTTTAGAGAAGTACCACAAAGACCAGATTAGATTTTGTGTGGGAGAACAGAAGGAGACCAAGTGCTGCAAAATAATGCAGCTGGTTGGAAGGTGCAGTCAAAATAACTTTAAAAAAATTGAAGAAACAATGCATGTTTGTATACTGCTGAAAATGATCCACTAAAAAGTCAATAACTGAAGATGAAAGGAAAAGGAAGAGTCACTGAAGTTATCTCCTTGGGGTGAAAGGAAATAGGATCTGATACTGGGCAAGATGGCTGAATAGGAACAGTTCTGGTCTGCAGCTCCCAGAGACCGACGCAGAAGGGGGATGATTTCTGCATTTCCAAAGGAGGTACCCAGGTCGTCTCATTAGGACTGGTTAGAAAGTTGTTGCAGACCATGGAGGGTGAGCAGGAGCAGGGTGGGGTATCACCTCACCCAAAAAGCATAAGGGGTCAGGGAACCCCCTTCCCTAGCCAGGGGAAGCTGTGAGGGACTGTGCTGTGAAGGATGGTACTATCTGAACCAGAAACTACACTTTTCCCATGGTCTTTGCAACCCACAGATCAGGAGATTCCCTAGGATGCCAACACCACCAGGGCCCTGGGTTTCAAGCACAAAACTGGGTGGCCATTTGGGCAGACACCGAGCGAGCTGCAGGAGTTTCTTTTCATACCCCAGTGGCACCTGGAACACTAGAGAGACAGAACCATTCACTCCTCTGGAGAGGGAGATGCAGCCAGGGAGCTGAGTGGTCTAGCTCAGGAGATCCCACCCCCACGGAGCCCAACAAGCTAAGATCCACTGGCTTGAAATTCTCGCTGCCCCCATAGTAATCTGAAGTCGACCTGGGATGCTCAAGCTTGGTGGGGACAGGGGTGTCTACCATTCCTGAGGCTTGAGTAGGAGATCTTCCCCTGACAGTGTAAACAAAGTCACCAGGAAATTCAAACAGGGTGCAAAACACACCGTGCAGCAAAGCCACTGTAGCCACACTGCTTCTTTAGATTCTTCCTCTCTGGGCAGGGCATCTCTGAAAGAAAGGCAGCAGCCCCAGTCAGGGGCATATAGATAAAACTCTCATCTCCCTGGGATAGAGCACCTGGGGGAAGGGGCAGCTGTAGGTGAAGCTTCAGTAGCTATTCCTGCCTGCCAGCTCTAAAGAGAGCAGTAGATCTCCCAGCACAAAGATGAAGCTCTGCTAAGCAACAGATTGCCTCAAGTGGTTCCCTGACTCCTGTGCTTCCTAACTGGGAACCATCTCCCAGCAGGGGTCAACCAATACCTCATACAGGAGAGCCCTGGCTGGCATATGGCAGGTCCCCCTCTGGGATGAAGATTTCAGAGGAAGGAATAGGCAGAAATCTTTGCTGTTCTGCAGCCTCTGCTGGTGATACCCAGGCAAACAGGCTCCGGAGTGGACCTTCAGCAAACTCCAGCAGACCTGCAGCCGAGGGGCCTGACTGTTAGAAGGAAAACTAACAAACAAAAAGCAATAGTATCGTATCAACAAAAAGGATGCCCACACAAAAACCCCATCTAAAGGTCACCAACATCAAAGAACAAAGCTAGATAAATCTACAAAGATGAGGAAACGTCCGCATAAAAAGACTGAGAATTCCAAAACCCAGAATGCCTATTCTCCTCCAAAGGATCACAACTCTTCACCAGAAAGGGAATAAAACTGGATGGAGAATAAGTTTGATGAATTGACAGAAGTAGGCTTCAGAAGGTGGGTAATAACGAACGCCTCCAAGCTAAAGGAGCAAGTTCTAACCCAATGCAAGGAAGCTAAGAACCTTGATAAAAGGTTACAGAAACTGCTAACTAGAATATGCAGTTTAGAGAACATACATGACCTGATGGAGCTCAAAAACACAGCACAAGAACTTCGTGACGCATACACAAATATCAATAGCCAAATTGATCTAGCAGAATAAAGGATATCAGAGAGTGAAGATCAACATAATGAAATAAAACACAAAGACAAGATTAGAGGGGAAAAAAAGGAAGAAACAAAGCCTCCAAGAAATATGGGACTATGCGAAAAGACCAAACCTACGTTTCATTGATGTACCTGAAAGTGACAGGGAGAATGGAACCAAGTTGAAAAGCACAATTCAAGATACTATCCAGGAAAACTTCCACAACATAGCAAGACAGGCCAACACTCAAATTCAGGAAATACAGAGAACAGCACAAAGATGCTCCTTAAGGAGAGCAACCCCAAGACACATAATCATCAGATTCTCCAAAGTTGAAATGAAGGAAAAAATGTTGAGGGGAGCCAGAGAGAAAGGTCGGGTTACCCACAAAGGGAAGCCCATCAGACTACAGCAGATCTCTCTGCAGAAACCCTATAAGCCAGAAGAGGGTGGGGGCCAATATTCAACATTCTTAAAGAAAATAATTTTCAATACACAATTTCATGTCCAGCCAAACTAAGCTTCATAAGCAAAGGAGAAATAAAATGCTGTACAGGCAAGCAAATGCTGAGAGATTTTGTCACCACCAGGCCTGCCTTACCAGAGCTCCTGAAGGAGGCACTAAATATGGAGAGGAAAAACCAGTACCAGCCACTGCAAAAACATATCAAAATGTAAAGATCATCTACACTATGAAGAAACTGCATCAACTAACAGGCAAAATAACCAGCTAGCATCATAATGACAGGATCAAATTCACACATAACAATATTAATCTCAAAAGTAAACAGGCTAAATGTCCCAATTAAAAGACACAGACTGGCAAATTCAATAAGAGTCAAGATCCATCAGTGTGCTGTATTCAGGAGATCCATCTCACATGCAAAGATACACATAGGCTCAAAATAACGGGATGGAGGAGTATTTACCAAATAAATGGAAAGCGAAAAACCCAGGTGATGCAGTCCTAGTCTCTGATGAAACAGATTTTAAACCAAGAAAGGTCAAAAAAGACAAAGGGCATTATCTAATGGTAAAGGGATCAATGCAACAAGAAGAGGTAACTATCCTAAATATATATGCACCCAATACAGGAGCACCCAGATTCAAAAAGCAACTTTTTACAGAAATACAAAGACACTTAGACTCCCACACAATAATAGTGGGAGACTTTAACACCCCACTGTCAATATTAGACAGATCAATGAGACGTGAAATTAACAAGAATATTCAGGACTTGAACACAGCTCTGGACCAAGCAGACCTAATAGACATCTACAGAACTCTTCACCCCAAATCAACAGAATATACATTCTTCTCAGCACCATATAGCACTTATTATAAAATTGACCATATGATTGGCAGTAAAACACTCCCCAGCAAATGTAAAATAATGGAAATAATAACAAACAGTCTCTCAGATCTCAGTGCAACCAAATTACAACTCAGGATTTAAAAACTCATTCAAAACTGCACAACTACATGGAAACTGAACAACCTGCTCCTGAATGACTATTGGGTAAATAATGAAATTAAGGCAGAAATAAATAAGTTATTTGAAACCAATGAGAACAAAGACACAACGTACCAGAATCTCTGAAACACACATAAAGCAGTGTTTAGAGGGAAATTTATAGCACTAAGTTCCCATTGGAAAAAGCAGGGAAGATCTGAAATCAGCACCAGAATCTCTGGGACACAGCTGAAGCAGTGTTTAGAGGGAAATTTATAACACTAAATGCCCACAAAAGAAAGCAGGAAAGATCTAAAAATTAACACCCTAACATCACAATTAAAAGAACTAGAGAAGGAGAGTAAACAAATTCAAAAAGTAGCAGAAGACAAGAAATAACTAAGATCAGAGCAGAACTGAAGGAGATAGAGACACGAAAAGTCCTTAAAAAAATCAATGAATCCAGGAGCTGGTTTTTCGAAAAGATCAACAAAATAGATAGACCACTAGCTAGACAAATAAAGAAGAAAAGAGAGAAGAATCAAATAGACACAATAAAAAATGATACAGTGGATACCACCACTGATCCCACAGAAATAAAACTACCATGAGAGAATACTATAAACCCCTGTATGCAAATAAACTAGAAAATCTAGAAGACATGGATACATTCCTGGTCACAAACACCTTTGCAAGACTAAACCAGGAGGAAGTCAAAACCCTGAATAGACCAATAACAAGTTCTGAAATTGAGGCAGTAATTAATAGCCTACCAACCAAAAAAAGCCCAGGACCAGATGGATTCACAGCCAAAATCTACCAGAGGTACAAAGAGGAGCTTATACCATTCCTTCTGAAACTATTCAAAACAATAGAAAAAGAAGGACTCCTCCCTAACTCATTTTATGAGACCAGTATCATCCTGATACCAAAACCTGGCAGAAACACAACAAAAAAAAAGAAAATTTCAGGCCAGTATCCCTGATGAACATCAGTGCAAAAAATCCTCAGTAAAATACTGGCAAACCAAATCCAGTAGCACATCAACAAGCTTATCCACCATGATCAACTCAGCTTCACCCCTGGAATGCAAGGCTGGTCCAACATATGCAAATCAATAAATGGAATCCATCACATAAACGGAAACAATTACATAAACCACATGATTGTATCAATACATGCAGAAAAGACCTTTGATAAAATCCAACACCCCTTCCTGCTAAAAACTCTCAATAAATTAGGTATTGATGGAATGTATCTGAAAATAATAAGAGCTATTTATGCTAAAAACACAGCCAATATCATACTGAATGAGCAAAAGCTGGAAGAATTCTCTTTAGAAATGGGCACAAGAGGCCGGGTGCAGTGGTTCACACCTGTAATCCCAGCACTTTGGGAGGCTGAAGCAGATGGATTATGAGGTCAAGAGATCAAGACCATCCTGGCCAACATGGTGAAACCCTGTCTCTACTGAAAAAGTATAAAAAATAGCTGGGCATGCTGGCACACAGCTGTAGTCCCAGCTACTTGGGAGGCTGAGACAGGAGAATTGCTTGAACCTGGGAGGCAGAGGTTGCAGTGAGCCAAGATTGCATCACTGTACTCCAGTCTGGCGACAGTTAAAAAAAAAAAAAAAGACTCAGGCACAAGAGAAGGATGCCCTCTTTCACCACTCCTGCTCAACATAGTATTGGAAATTCTGGGCAGGGCAATCAGGCAAGAGAAATATATAAAGTGTATTCAAATAGGAAGAGAGTAAGTCAAATAGTCTCTGTTTGCAGACGACATGATTGTATAATTAGAAAACCCCATCATCTGAGCCCAAAATCTCCTTAAGCTGATAAGCAAATTCAGCAAAGTCTCAGGACACAAAATCAACTGCAAAAAACACAAGAATTCCTATATACCAATAACAGACAAACAGGGAGCCAAATCATGAGTGAACTTCTATTCACAATTGCTACTAATGGAATAAAATACCTAGTAATATAACTTGCAAGGGATGTGAAGGACCTCTTCAAGGAGAACTAGGAACTACTGGTCAAGGAAATAAGACAGGTCACAGACAAATGGAAAAACATTCCATGTTCGTGGATAGGAAGAATCAATATCATGAAATGGCCCTACTACCCAAAGTAATTTACAGATTCAATGTTATCCCCATGAAGCTACCATTGACTTCCTTCACGTAATTAGAAGAACCGCTTTAAAGTTCATATGGAACCAAAAAAGACCCCACATTGCCAAGACAATCCTCAGGTGAAAGAATAAAGCTGGAGGCATCACGCTACCTGACTTCAAACTATACTGCAAGGCTACAGTAACCAAAACAGCATGGTACTGCTACTAAAACAGAGATATAGACCAATGGAAC
>NW_012120376.1:1483380-1484293 GCF_000951035.1 Colobus angolensis palliatus | reverse complement strand
ATGGCACATGTATACATATGTAACAAACCTGCACGTTGTGCACATGTACCCTAGAACTTAAAGTATAATTAAAAAAAAAACACACAATGAGATACTATCTCACACCAGTTGGAATGGCAATCATTAAAAAGTCAGGAAACAACAGATGCTGGAGAGGATGTGGAGAAATAGGAACACTTTTACACTGTTGGTGGAAATGTAAATTAGTTCAACCATTGTGGAAGACAGTGTGGCAATTTCTCAAGTATCTACAACCAGAAGTACCATTTGACCCAGCTATCCCATTACTGAATATACACACAAAGGATTATAAATCATTCTACTATAAAGACACATGCACATGTATGTTTATTACAGCACTATTTACAATAGTAAAGACTTGGAACCAATCCAAATGCCCATCAATGATAGACTGGATAATGAAAACGTGACACATATATACCATAGAATACTATGCAGCCAAAAAGAAGATAAGTCTGTTGCAGGGACATGGACAAAGCTGGAAACAATCATTCTCAGCAAACTAACACAGGAACAGAAAACAAAACATCACATGTTGTCACTCAAAAGTGGGAGTTGAACAGTGAGAACATATGGGCACAGGGAGGGGAACATCACACACCAAGGCCTGTCGGGAGGTGAGGAACAAGGGGAGGAATAGCATTAGGTGAAATATCTAATGTAAACAACGGGTTGATGGGTGCAACAAACCTCTATGGCACATGTATACCTATGTAACAAACCTGCACATTCTTCTCATGTATCCCCGAACTTAAACTATAATTAAAAAAAAAAAAAAGAAAGAAAGAAAGGAAATAGGATCCAAAGCCCAAGTAGAGGGATTGGTGTTAGATAGGAAGGGACACATACTCTACAGCAATGATTGTCAGTGTCGGCTAGCAGAAATGTCACC
>NW_012120376.1:1430289-1479323 GCF_000951035.1 Colobus angolensis palliatus | reverse complement strand
AGCAAATGTACAAGAACAGAAATTATAACAAACTGTCTCTCAGACCACAGTGCAATCAAACTAGAACTCAGGACTAAGAAACTCAATTGAAACTGTTCAACTACATGGAAACTGAACAACCTGATCCTGAATGACTACTGGGTACATAACGAAATGAAGGCAGAAATAAAGATGTTCCTTGAAACCAATGAAAACAAAGATACAACATACCAGTATCTCTGGGACACATTTAATGCAGTGTGTACAGGGAAATTTATAGCTCTAAATGCCCACAAGAGAAAGTTGGAAAGATCTAAAATTGACACTCTAACATTACAATTAAAAGAACTAGAGAAGCAAGAGCAAACATTCAAAAGCTAGCAGAAGGCAAGACATTACTAAGATCAGAGCAGAACTGAAGGAGATAGAGACACAAAAACCCTCCAAAAAATCAATGAATCCAGGAGCTGGTTTTTTGAAAAGATCAAGAAAATTGATAGACTGCTAACAAGACTAATGAAGAAAAAAGAGAAGAATCAAACAGACACAATAAAAAAGTGATAAAGGGGATATCACCACCGACCCCACAGAAATACAAACTACCATCAGAGAATACTATAAACACCTCTACGCAAATCAACTAGACAATCTAGGAGAAATGGATAATTTCCTGAACACTTACACTCTCCCAAGACTAAACCAGGAAGAAGTTGAATCCCTGAATAGACCAATAGCAGGCTCTGAAATTGAGGCAATAGTTAATAGCCTACCAACCAAAAAAAAGTCCAGGACCAGACGGAATCACAGCTGAATTCTACCAGAGGTACAAGGAGGAACTGGTACCATTCCTTCTGAAATTATTCCAATCAATAGTAAAAGAGGGAATCCTCCCTAACTCATTCTATGAGGCCAACATCATCCTGATACTAAAGCCTGGCAGAGACACCACAAAAAAAGAGAATTTTAGACCAATATCCCTGATGAACATCGATGCAAAAATCCTCAATAAAATACTGGCAAACAGAATCCAGCAGCACATCAAAAAGCTTATCCACCATGATCAAGTGGGCTTCATCCCTGGGGAGTCTTTTTAAAAACACAATACCCAGGCCTCAAATGACAGGTTTTAATTGGTCTGGTGCAGGAGTTGAGCCATCAATAGTGTTACAAAGCTCCCAGGGTAACTATGGTTGTGCCTACAGTTTGGAGAGCCACTGCTCATTTTGGTGTAAGAGAGAATAGAAGACAGTGGTGAGTAGATTTGGTGGTGAGATGGTTGGAAGTCCTCTCCTGACCCTTCAGTTTTCTCAAGATGGAAGGAAGCAAAGCCATCAGGGAGGAGTGAAGATGAGGAAGCTGGGATTTGAGAAGAAAAGCGGAATAATCAAATAGGCATGCAGAGTGTGGAAGAGCAAACAAATTGGTGAAGGCCAGTATTGTTGCCAAAAACAAATTCAAAGCCTGCAAGTTTTAAGCAAGGCCAGTAACCCTGTTTTTTTCTTGAGCCTCAATCAGTTGCACAAGTGCAGAAACTGAGGGGATGGATTGAGAAAAGCCTCTTTCTCCAAGAAGTGTGAAGAAGCAAAAGAAGGGCAAGTGAGTTAAGAGTATGTGCAAGGCAATGAGTATAAGGATTGACTATAGGATTAAAATTAGGTAAGGAGGGTTGAGAGAATAAAGAGACTGAAGAACAGTGGAAAAAAAAAAGATGATAGGACTAATGAATTGGTTGTTGGATTAATGACAGATATTAGAAGCCAGTTAGAATATTAAAAGAAAATAAATTAAAAGATCACAGATGGTAGCCAGAGATCAGCACAGCTGACACTGAAATTATATGTGGGTTGCAGTTATTGCTAATGCAAAGGCTAGAGCATAACCACGGGACTAAGTAGCTGAGGTAAGAAGCAGGGCAAGACTATTGGAGAAAGGGAGTTTAAGAAACTGAGCTAAGAGGTGTTAGAAGGATTATGTACATCTATATTATAATTGCCACCAATTAAAATGGGAATAGTAATAGACAGTGGAAGGAGGTAAAGCCATCAAGAAATGAGAAAGGATAATTCAAGGATCAGTTGATAAGAACACTGAGAGGTAGAAGATCACATGGTCTCTTAACATAAGACTCAGTATTACAGTATTTTAGGAAGGACAAAGGGAAAATGATCTACAAGTGGCTATAGTAACCAGGAAACCTTCCCCACTTTCAGCATTAATAGTAGGATATTGGAGGGAAGAAAACACCACTTGAGATACCTGTGGATGAAGCAACAGCTTCTGAGGAGCCAGTTTGTTATTAGTTCAAGAAGGTAAAGTCCAAGAGGTTGAGGATATGGGAGGATTTTGCTTCTGATAAACCATGAAAGACCCAGTGGAGAGGTGGAGCTTGCAGTGAGCTGAGATCCAGCCACTGCACTCCAGTCCGGGCGACAGAGCGAGACTCCGCCTCAAAAAAAAAGAAAGACCCAGTGGAAACATTATGGGAGATGGGCAAAGACGAGAGGAGACAGAAGATAGACAAACCTAATAGTAAGTGTAATATCTGGAGTTTCTCCTTTTGGAGAATAACTTAAAAGAAATAAAGGTCAACTGAAGTTAACCCCAGTGGACTCAAAGCAGAATGTGATAGTGAGGCTGCAAGTTTGGGGAAAAAAAAAGGAAAAAGAACCTAGAGGTCTCTCTTGACCCCTTTAGGATAATGGAGTCCTAACTCCCGTGCTCAGATCCCTCTTGAATCTGATGATCCAGGTAGAAGATCTAGTGGAAGTCTAGTTTTACTTGGTGCAGTGCAGGCTCTCCCTTTAAAATATAAAGTATAATTTGGTTTTAAAAAGGATATCTGTTGGGAAAATCAAAGTGATGGCAACAATGAAAAGAACAATGAAAAGCAAAACAAAGGGCTAACACATACTATGTCTGTGTGCTTAGCACAATGCCTAGTTAGCACAATACTAGCCTTGTTGAAAAGGGGAGGAGAAGGGCAGTTGAGAAAACTTGAATCTGTTTACACAAAATAGACTTAAGTTTCAAGCCAGAAGGGACTGCATAACCATAAATTGGCAAGATTAAGCCTTGTTTTTCAGAGTACAAACGAAGTTTTAAGAGCTAAACTAAGTTGAGATACAGAATTATAAAGAAGTTTATATCTTTGTACTCCTGAATGTTAATAAATCACTTCAATAATAGTAGAAGACATGCATTGGACACTTCATAGTTGGTTCTATGCTTAAACACTTTACATGCGTTGTCAAATTCCTCTTCACAATAGCCCTATAAGTAAACACTATTTTTCACTTTGCTTTGCAGACAAGAAAGCTAAAACCTCACACCTACACAAGGGCAAAAGCCAAGATTCAAGCTGCTGGATTCAAAGCTGCTGACCCTAATCACTCTAATCATCATGCTCTACACTGTTCCATTTAATAGAGCAACCATTTATATATTAAATATTTTAAGATATTACTTTAGGACATTAGACTTGGTGAATATCCCAACAGACTTACTTCCACACCAGATTCATGTTCCTCAAGGCCTTGGAACATATTTTCAGAATGTTTTGGCTTCCTCTTACATCACTCTGCATGAGGAAGAGAATAAATAATTCCCATGAATAGCAATGTCTGTAATCCAATTTGTCAGGTGCCGTGAGGCACAATGGTACACACGGGATCAGCACTTCCTTTGATAGCCTTGATGTTAAATCCTAAGAGGATCCATGGCAGAAGTAATTTGGTGCCAACATTTCTGTAAATACAGTCAGAAGTTGTCTCCCATTCAAGCCTGGTGATAGTTGGTTTCATAAAATAAATGACTAGACAGACAGATGAGAGATCATTTATTTCCTTACACGACATGCCAAAATAGCTAAAGAAATTGCACTGTTCAAGTTCTTGCTTCTCCTGCCACCATCAGTTGAACTGTAATTATAAATAATTATAGTTTTTCATAAGGTATTCTGTGATTAAAGTGTATTACCTGCTTTTTTCAATTTTAGGATTATTGGAAACTCTAATCTATTTCATGTGTTATCTTTCAGCACTCATAATTAATCTCTGCTATGAGCACCCCAAAATGAAACCTCATGCTGTATGCTCATATTAGATTGGAAATCTCAGGTACCTTGGTTCATATGATACATGAAAGTATTTTAATTTCAGATGAAAATATTGTAATATTCCAACTCAAATAGATAAAATAAAAAAGGCACAGTGTCTGATCTGATGCTGTGTGAGCACTTAGCACTGGCCTGCTGCTGTGAAATTGGATACCGTTTAATGTCTTTCTGTAATAAGCATATTCTACGGAAACAGTGAATGAGAAAACCACACACCTATCATGGAATTTTTATTGCAGCTTGCCTGTGGTCTTTTGTGAAACTCTAAATAATGCAAAAAATCTTGTATCTGTTCTGCTTGTCCCAGTAGTTTCAAAAACGGAAGGGCAATAAGCTACTTTAATCTCTAGTTTGGAAGGTACAGTTTAACTCTAGCTCCATGCATCCCTGGTGGTCATTGCCATTTTGTAATGTTACAAAGGCTTCTGTTTTAAAATGTGCTGTGGGCTTATATAGCAACTTTATCAGATGAATTATCTTCTTTGGGAAATCTTCTGGACCACAAAAAGTAATATACAGCAGACCAATTTTTGTATCAGCTATGTGCCAGGACATTTCTAAAGATAATCAAAATTCTATATACAGGGCTCTTGCCTGCCTACAAAAATGTATTTGAAGATAATTATGCTTCACCAATGTTTTTATCCCTTACAAATTTTATACCTAAGTATAAATTTCCCCCTTTGCCTCATACCTTTTTCACCTGAACCACATCAAATCACATTACAAATCATTGAATAATTTCAAATTAAATTTTGTACCAGAAAATTAATTTCCTCTTCCAATTACGAAAATAATGTATATTACTAGTATTCATAAATGAAAAGCAGCCAAATGGTATTTTAAAGGGAGAAAACTGGATTTTAGATTTTCCTGTTTGGAGAATAGCCTCCAAAATGTCACTACAAATGCGGCCCATTGATTCCAGCTGACTAGCACCATTTATGGCAAAAAGATAAGGTGATCTGAGGCACATTCCTTTTCTGCTTGTGTTCAGATTTTGCAAAGAAACTTTAAAGTAGTAACCCTTCAGTGACAGTGATAAATAGATGCCTCCCAAGACTGAGAAAAGAAATCACTCGAGAGGTGAAAAATGAAAAGTGGAAGGTGAAACAGCAAGGAGAGGCATGATATCATCCACACCCATTACTCTGTGCAGAGTTTTGCTCTTTCATCCAGGCTGGGGTGCAGTGGTGCGATCTTGGCTCACTGTAACCTTCACCTTCCTCTTTCAAGTGATTCTCCTGCCTCAGCCTCCCGAGTAGCTAGGATTACAGGTGCCTGCCACCACGCCCAGCTAATTTTTGTATTTTTAGTTAAGACAAGGTTCCACCATGTTGCCAGGCTGGTCTTGAACTCTTGACCTCGTGATCCACCCTCCTTGGCCTCCCAAAGTGCTGAGATCACAGGCGTGAGCCACCGCGCCTGGCCCCATAACTCTTTTAATGGCCCAGAACAGGCCCCCAAAGTACTTCTTTGCTATTCAATAAGTCTTCAGCTTTCTGCACCTAAAAAGCTCCCTTAACCTTTCCAGAGCTGCCTCCTTCCTGGCAGAGAGATTTTTCCTTAATATGTTAGGAAGGTCCATTGGAAATTATCCTGTGTGGTAGACTGCTGTATTATAGAGCCAGCAAGTCAAGTGTTAGATCCTAGCAGGCTTATCCAGCCATAGACTGCTGTCTCCTAGAACTAAGGAGCTAAGAAATCCAAGCAGGGTTAAAGGCAACATGAAAGCTAACAGAAAGTTGAATTTACCCAGCTGAGGCTATTATTCAGTTTTCCCCCAAGCTACATCTACATAGTGAAAAAAGAGCAATGGAGTTCAGGGTAAGGGAGGTTGTACTAAATCAGGAGAGAAACTTCGTATGAAAACCTGAATTTGTCTCATTTCTAGATTCATTTCTGAACCTTCATAGTACCAAGGAAGGAACACAGAATTTGGGATCAAACAGATTGAGCTCAAATCCTAGTTCGATCTGTTAAAGATTCTTTAAAAACATATTTAACAGCTATGAGCTATAGTTTCCACCTTTATGTAATGGATAGGAAACACCTACCTCATTTGCTTATCGTGAGAATTAAATAAGATAACATAATAAAGTTACTTGTGCAGAACTCTAACCCAGGGTCTAACAGATGTGTTTCCTGTATGGGTATGGTCTCTTACACCTGTAATCCCAGCACTTTGGGAGGCAAAGGCAGGAAGACTGCTTGAGACCACGAGTTTGAAACCAGCCTGGGCAATTACAGCAAGACCCCATCTCTACAAAAAAAATTCAAAAATTAGCCAGGAGTGATGGTGCATACCTGTAGTCCCAGTTAATGGGAGGCTGAGGCCGACAGAAGACTAAGGATCTTTTGAGCCCTGGAGTTTGAGGCTGCAGTGAGCCATTATCACACCACTGCACTCCAGCCTGGGTGACAGAGATAGACCCTATCTCTTTATATATCTATCTAAGGAGCAGCTGTTGTAATAGTAATCGATACAGTAAGAACAATAATGACCTTTTGTTGAATGCTTTATAAGCTAGGCATTGTGCTAAGCACATAGACATAGTATTTCTAAATCTCATTTTAAAACTCCACAAAGATAGATGTTATTTAACAGAAAAGTATCCCTGTTAAGTGGTAAAAGCAGCAAGGAGAAAACTGGACAGGTAGATGAAATTCCATCACTTGCTTTGAGTTGCCGTTCTGACAAATAAATTAGCATCAAATTTTATTTCAGAAAGGTTAAGTGACTTCCCCAAAGTCACACAGCCTGATGCTAATTTTCATTGTATATCTTAAGTGTAATTGTTTTCCTAGTTTATGCAACATATCTCAAAACCTAAAAATAAAACAGATATTTGATACCCAAGTAAATCCATACAAACTCACTATCCTGAATCCTGTTGCTGCACAGCACAAGACAGTCAGATAAACACTGTTTTCCAAAACTTCCCTAACCAGAAACCAGGGTTGTGGCCTTAGCTAATACTTATCAGAAAGAAGAGAATACTAGCACCCCTAGTCTGCCCACAGAGTCCCCAGGAGCTGGGCTAACAGTGACCCAGGATCACAAAACTCCAGAAGAACTCAGAAATTCAAAACTCGGAAATAAAGCCTAATCCTCACCACCAGTAATGACACCAATTAAAGTTAAGTAGTGGGGGAAAGCCAACAACTAACTCATCAGGAATTAATGTTGAGTCCAGATATCAACTGAAATCAAGATAAGATCCTTCCTGTAATTCTTTATTATGCTAAACCGAACTCTGATATTTAAAAGTCTGGGACCATCAAATACATACCAAGATTATTGTTTGCCTGGGAAAATCCTGCTTAAACGCAGAAGATAAAATGACTTCAGCTTCTCCAGATGTTTCTCCATGCTGTCTATGACAGTTGAAAGAGATGCTCTTTTGCATCTCAGAAGCTATGTTTCAAACACTGAGCAGAGTGAGTTTCTCTAGAGAGGAACTTTCACACTGTCTCTCTCTACATTTATCACATAGTGAATCCAATGACTAACTCAGGAAAAGAATAAGTGAATAGACCAAAGTGCAAATATATAAAATTGATTGATTTTACAATATTCTCTACTTCTTGAAAGTATATATGACTCCACAGTTAGTACTTTTTGAGAAATATTTTTAATGTATAAAGTGAAGAACACATATATATCTCAGATCAGATATGATTTATTAAAAAGTAGGTTCACTTGACTGAGTTTATAAGCATTTACCAAGCCTGGCATGAGTACATAAAATTACTAATTATTGACTGTACAGCACCAACAACTGAATCAGGATGAGAAAAAGAACTGTGAAGTGCTATATGCAAAGTGCTAGGCTTTACTAATATATACTTACACTAAGAATGTTAATTCTATGATGGCATATTTTATTTTTAGAATGTCTGGTTCTGACTACATTTTCCAAAAATAAGTATTCAATAGTAAATGGCAAGAAACTCAAGCACCAAAATGATAATAAATATTTCAAGCTACCTTTCCCAGAAATACAATCTGTTTCTCAATTGATAGAAATTCATCATAAGCCACTGTCTATATCATAGTTCTTTAGAAAATTTTACTGTGCAGTAATTCATCAAAAGTCACTAGATCAAACTGCCATTTAATCCTTGAACCAAGGAAACAATTCATATAGCTATACACTTATTAACATCTTACCAAGTACTTGATGTGCTACACCACAGCAATTTCAAAGTCCCTCCAACATATCATCAACTCTAATTCTTGGTATAGTATATACTTACTTTCATTATGGGATTTATACAAGCTTAACAAGAATCACAGTTTTAAGAAAAAAATATGAAATTCTTCAGTATATTTACTATATAGAATAGAAAAAATGGTAAACGTTTCTCATTTTTTGAAAGATCAACTTTTGAGCAAAACACAAAGATAAACAGAGATTTTAAACATCTGAATTCTGACCTCTACACACACAAATTAGAAAATCTAAAGGAAATAGAAAAATTTCTGGAAACACACAAGCCCCCAAGATTGAACCAGGAAGAAAGTGAAAACCTGAACAGGCCAAAAGTAAGTTCTGAAACTGAATCCGTAAAAAAAAAAGAAAAACACTTAGCAAACAAAAAACTCTCTGGACCAGATCAATTAACAGCTGAATTCTTCCAGACATACAGAAAAGAACTGATATCAATCCTACTGAAACTATTCCAAAAGATTAAGAAAGAGGGAATCCTCCCTAAGTCATTCTATGAAGCCAGCATCACCCTGATACCAAAACCAGGAAAGGACATAATGAAAAAAGAAAATCACAGTCCAATATCTATGAGAAACATAGATGTAAAAATCCCCGACAAAATATTAGCCAACCTAAACCAATAGCACATAAAAAAGATAATGTACCATGATATAATGGGTTTCATTTCAGGAATACAGGGATGGCTTAACATATGCAAGTCAATAAATGCAATACATCACATAAACAGAATTAAAAACAAAAATCATATGATCATCTCAATAGATGCAGAAAAAGCATTCAATAAAATCCAGCATCCATTGGTCGGGCATGGTGGCTAATGCCTGTAATCCCAGCACTTTGGGAGACTGAGATGGGTGGATCACCTGAGGTCAGGAGTTTGAGACCAGCCTCACTAACATGGTGAAACCCTGTCTTGTAACTAAAAATACAAAACTTAGCCAGGTGTGGTAGCAGGCACTTGTAGTCCCAGCTACTCGGGAGGCTGAAGCAGGAGAATCACTTAAACCCGAGGGGTGAAGGTTGCAGTGAGCAGAGATCATGCCACTGCACTCCAGCCTGGATGACAGAATGAGACTCCATCTCAAAAACACATAAAAATATATATAAACAAATAAATAAATCCAGCATCCCTTTATAATAAAAACCCTCAACAAACTAGACAGAGATGGAAAACACCTAAAAATTATAAAAGCCATATATGAAAACCCACAGCCAATACATTGAATAGAGAAAAGTTGAAAGTATTTCCCCTGAGAACTGGTACAAGACAAGGATGCTTTCACCAATTCTATTCAACATAGTACTAGAAGTCCTAGCCAGAGCAACCATGCAAGAGAGAAATGAAGGGCATCCAAATTGGAAAACAGGAAATCAAATGATCACTGTTCACCAATGATATAACCATATACCTAGGACACCCCAAAGACTCCTCCAAATGACTTCTAGATTTAATAAACAAATTCAACAATGTCTCAAGTTACAAATCAAAGTACACAAATCAGTAGCACTGCTATCACCAACAATAACCAAGCTGAGAAGCAAGTCAAGAACTCAATCCTTTTTACCATAGCTGCAAAAAAATAAAATAAAATAAAATAAACTACCTTGTAATATACTTAAACAAGAAGGTGAAAGATCTCTACAGGGAGAACTAAAAAACACTGCTGAAAGAAATCATATGACGCTAACAAATGGAAATGCATCCCAGGTTCATGAACTGGAAGAATAAATATCATGAGGCCGGGCGCGGTGGCTCAAGCCTGTAATCCCAGCACTTTGGGAGGCCGAGACGGGGGGATCACGAGGTCAGGAGATCGAGACCATCCAGGCTAACACGGTGAAACCCCATCTCTACTAAAAAATACAAAAAAAAAAAAAAAACTAGCGGGGCGAGGTGGCGGGCGCCTGTAGTCGCTGCTACTGGGGAGGCTGAGGCAGGAGAATGGCGTAAACCCGGGAGGCGGAGCTTGCAGTGAGCTGAGATCCGGCCACTGCACTCCAGCCTGGGCGACAGAGCGAGACTCCATCTCAAAAAAAAAAAAAAGAACAAATATCATGAAAATGACCATACTCTTCAAAGCAACCCACAGATTCCAATGCAATTCCTATCAAAATATCAACATCATTTTTCGCAAAATTAGAGAAAACATATTAAAATTCATATGGAACTAAAAAGAGCCCAAATAGCCAAAGTAATCCTAAGTGAAAGAACAAATCTGGAGGCATCACATTATCTGACTTGAAATTATACTACAAGGCTATAGTTACCAAAACAGTATAACACTGGTGTAAAAGTGGACACATAGACTGATGGAACAGAATAAAGAACCCAGAAATAAAGCCAAATACCTACAGACAACTGATCTTCAACAAAGCATACAAAAACATAAACTGGCAAAAGGACACACCCTATTTAACAAATGATGCTGCGAAAATGTATAGCCACGTGTAGAAGAACGAACCCAGATCCTTATCTTTCACCTTATACAAAAATCAACTGAAGATGGATCAAAGACTTAAATCTAAGACCCAAAACCATAAATATTCTAAAAGAAAACTTAGAAAACATTCTTCTGGACATTGGTCTAAGCAAATAATTTATGACTAAGACCACAAAAGCAAATGTAACAAAAACAAAACTAAATAAATGGGACTTAATTAAACTAAAAAGCTTTTGTACAGCAAAAGAAATAATCATCAGAGTAAACAACCCACAAAATGGGAGAAAATATTAGCAAACTATGCCTCTGACAAAGAATTGATATCCAGAATCTACAAGGAACTCAAACAAATCAGCAAGAAAATAATAATAATAATAATAATAATAATTCCATGAAAAAGTGGGCAAATGGCATGAATAGAATCTCTCAAAAGAAAATATACAAGTGGCCAACAAATATATGAAAAAATGCTCAACATCACTAATCATCACGGAAATGCAAATAAAAACCACAGTGAGATACCACCTTACCCTGTATGAATGGCCATTATTACAAAGACAAAAAACAATAGATGTTGGCAAAAAGACTTTGCCACTATACAATTCATCCATGTAATCAAAAATAACTTGTACCACAATAGATGTGGTAAAAAAAAAAAAAAAAAAAGAGAGAAAGCTTATACGTTGATGGTGGGAATGTAAATTAGTAAAATCTCCTTAGAAAACAGTATGGAGATTTCTTTTTTTAAAACCTTTATTTTAGATTCTGGGGTACATATGCAGATTTGTTATGCAGGTAAACTGCATGTCACAGGGGTTTGGTCTACAGATTATTTTGTCACCCAGGTACACAGAGAGGGAAACAACAGACACTAGGGCCTACTTGAGAGTGGAGGATAAGAGGAGGGAGGAGATCAGAGGTTTCTAAAGAACTATAAGTAAATCTATATTTGATCCAGCAATCCCACTTCTGGGTATCTACCCAAAGAAAAAGAAGTCATTGTATCAAAAAGACACCTGCATGCATATGTTTATTGCATCACAATTCACAATTGCAAAGATATGGAACCAACCTAAGTGCCCACTAACCAGTGAGTGAATAAAGAAAATGTGTTTGCATATATATGTACACACACACATCATGAAATACTACTCAGCCATGAAAAAGAATGAAATAATGTCTTTTTCAGCAACCTGGCTAGAGCTAAAGGCCATTATTCTAGGTGAAGTAACTCAGGAAGGCAAAACCAAATACCTTATGCTTACACTTACAAGTGGGAGCTCGGCTTTTTGTATGCAGAGGCATGCAGAGTGGTATAGTGGACTTTGGAGACTCAGAAGGAGGAGGGTGGGAGGTGGGTGAGGGATAAAAAAACTACATATAGGGTATGATGTACACTACTTGGGTGGTGGGTGCTCCAAAATCTTAGACTTCACCACTATACAATTCATCCATGCAATCAAAAACAACTTATTCCCAAAAAGCTACTGAATTCTTTTTTAAAAAAGGATACCTAATGTTACTGAGCATTGTGCTTCCAGGCACACCCTACTAGAAGTTAAACTACCAAAGACTAGCAGACGCATTTAAGTTTTTCAATGGTATCTGGAAAGTAATTTGAATTTACCATTTAATCCATAAATTAATTTAAAAAGACATTAATGAGATTTGTGTGTGGCTAGATGTTACTTGTTGATTACAGTATTACTCTTAATTTATATTGTCATTTTAGCTGGCTAGAAAATATGACTAGTTGGATTTCTACTCTTATGAAATTAATGACATTATTAAGCCCAAAATCTTGCTATTCAATTTTTTCCTCTGGTATTTGAGTACAATGTGTATCTTTGGTTTAATTGGCAAAAAATACTATCCATTTTTCTCCGAGTGGAATTAGTCAAACTTTCTAATACAGTTATTCAACATTAAAAATAAAAAAATTTAAAAACCCTGAGTTCTGGCAGTTCTACCCTTAACTAGTTGCATGATCTTACCTGATTTGGGTTTCAAATTCTGCATCTATAAAGTAGGAAAAAGTACACTCTCTGTCTACTTCATATGCTTATTTTGTGGAGCAAATGAGATAATTTGTGGTAGATATTAAATATGTAATATTATCATAACAGCATTTTCAAATGAAAGAAAACAGCATAATACATTTGATGGCTGCCTCTCTTCACATGACTTTTCTCTTCACCCACTCAAAGCACAAGTGCCAAAAATAAGTTATTGCCTAAAGTAAGATCCGGATAAAAAGAGCAATACCCTGGCAATGAAATCACTACTCTTGGAACAGTTACTCAATTTCACTGAGCCTTAGTTTTGCCTTCTTTATAACAGAACGGCTTACCTGCTCCCACCTACACAGAAACATGACAATAGATTTAACAGTGTTGTCTTACTCAGCTTCCTCATATGTAAAATTGGCTTCATGGATAATGTATTTAAAGTCAATAGCCTGGTGCTTAGTACATTCATTCATTCAACAAATAATCTGTTCTGGCTGCTGCAAAATATAACAGAGAACAGAACAGAAAAGCCCCAGGCCCCACTGAGGTTACTTTATAGTATGGGAAGATAGACAATAAACAGAATAAGTAAAATAGATAGTGGCAGTGCCAGCTTCATAGACATGTAACCTGTGTAATTGCGTAAGGTCCCAAGCCCAGACACCCTGTGCATGGTTTGATGCCCTATTATTGCCATCTTGAAATTCTTAATACTTTGTGAACAAGGGGACCCACATTTTCAGCTCCTGGATGGTGGTAGATGGTGGTATGGAGAAAATAAAGTGCAAAGGGATTAGGAAATGTGTGTTGGGAGGTAGGAGGAGTGGCCATCGGGGCTTCAACGTGGCATTACACATTTTGGCACTACACAAAGATGCCCAGGTTGGGGAGACAGTGGGGGCTGAAAACTGCCTAGAGGGAGAGGCCTTACTCTGCACAAATCTGACTCCAGGTAATTCTCCAAGCACCCGGCTTTAGAGGTAACAATCACATAGATTACAATATGCATCAGGTATCTTTAGATGCAGTCAACCCAAGGCCTGCCTGCTTGTCCAGCTGTGAACTGCAGAGCGATACCCCCAGAGTGGGCATCCTTTTCTCATCTACACAGAGGTGCAAGTGATGCTAGCAATGGACATGCTGGTCAGAAAAGGCCTCTCTGTGGGATGACACTTGAGTAAAGTTCTGAAGAGGTGAGAAAGTAAGTTGTGCAGAATGGAGGAAGAAGCAGTTAGGCAAAGGGAACAGTGAATGCCACTAGAATATTATGGTTATGAGCTTTTCATTTGGCTGCATTGAGGAAAATGGTAGTAATTTATTTAAGGGGAAAATAATTTAATACTAGATTATCCAAGATAGGAGCCACTAGCTATATGTGGCTACTGAATACTCGAAATAGAGCATCTGTGAATGAGAAAGTTAACTTTTAATTTTAATTTTAAAACATATCTGATTCCGTTATTTCAAAGTTTTATATACGTTTTAAACAATATGAGTATGTAAATCTATTTTCTAACTGTAATTTTATAAAATTTAAATACAGATCACATATTTGTGATGAAAATCTAGACTCTGAACTAGGTATGTTGTTATCATAAACAGCACACCAAATTTTGAAAACACTACCAAAACAAAAACTTATTAATAATTTTTATATAGACTACATGGTAAAATAGTATTTTCAATATGTTGGATACATAAAATCTATCATTAAAATTAATCTGCACTCTTTAATTGTCTAATGTAGCTACTAGAAAACTTAAAATTATACATTGGCTCCCATTATAGTTTTATTGGAAAGTACTGGTCTAATGAATTAATAGGGTAGGCAAAACAAGATCTTGCCAAAATTAAGAAATTTGTCATTCGTTTTATCTCAAGCTTCTCACAAAACCTGAAAAATAAGAATGTGTTCTGATGTTTCCACTTTGGAAATTAGCATATACACTTTTCATTTGGTCAGTTTGTTGAAAAGCCCACTCTGATTCACTGGGCCATTTTCTACTCATCCTGTCAAAATTCTGCTCCAACAATACATGGTCTAAGAAGGTCAATTATCTGGCCCCTGAAAATTAAGTTGCTCTCATCTCCTCGATATATAAATGATAACTGTAATACATCATGCTTCATATGTCTGTGTACCCTACAAGACTTTCCTACATTGAAGCAAGGGCGTGCAATTTGTTTTTGGATCTTAAGAGCTAAGCACAAATCCTGAAACAGTAAGCCTCAAAACGACTTGTAGAGTAAGGAAGTGAGACGGGAGTACAGATACATAAGGATATATACAAGCATACTTTATGGAAACTCCCATTTATCCAGCTATCAGCCTTATAGAAACCACAAACATCTGGAAAGCAGCCACATAATCTGACAGTATGGGGAAAATAAATAAATAATACTAAGAATGACTGAGTACCTACTATGCACCTTACAGGCACTCTGAAAAGTTTCTTTCATTTAATCTACATGAGAACCCTTTGCTGTTATAATAACTGAATAATGATTGAGCACTGTTATTTGCCAGGCACTGTGGTAAGCACTTTAAAGATTTTTAAAATTTCTTTCATCTTCACAAACTCCAAGCATGGGTTCTACTATTATGGCCATTCTTCAGAGCAAAGTGGTTAAGTAACTTTCACAAGATTACATAGGTAACAAGTATCAAAGCCAACATGAAAATTCAGGCAGTCCCTAATACTTGAGATCTGAAGTAAGCATGACCTTAATGCAAAGGGATTCTAATACAAACATTTACAAATCTGTAAGCCAAGAGAAATCAACTAGAGGTAAATGTTGTTCATAGAAGTATATCAGAGCAATAATGAGACACTCCAGGAGACCTTGGAAATAAGGCAAATAAGACAATTAGAGATATAGAAGGCCACTTTAAAGATTGACTAATATATTCAGAATGATTCCATGCATATAGCACACAAAACTGGCAGAACAAAGTATATTTAGCAATATATACATAGATTATAAAAATATAAAGAAGCAAGCAAAGGACACAAATGTCAGGATACTGATTTCCCTTAAAGAAGAGAGAATGTATTATAGCCATGGGAGCTTCCAGGGTATTACAAACGATCTATTTATTGACTTGAGTGGTTGATATTTAGTTGTTTGCATTGTAATCCTTAAATGATATACATGTTTTATGTGATAACAACAATAGTGACACCTCAGCATCTTAGCGCTAGAGCCCATGCTCCATTACACCCATAGGGTGAGCTAAGCAGAAGTCAGGTGATTGCCTGTCCCCATGGCTGAGTACTACTCATCACTCCTGACCTACCTTGAATATCATCTCTAAATCTCCCATTTCAGTAGGTCCTCCCAATCTGTTTACCATCATTTACTGCTTAGCACTTGTGATGGTTAATTTTACATGTCAGCTTGACAGGGTCATGGGGTGGCCAGATATTTGGTAAGGCATTATTCTGGGTGTGGGTTGTGAGAGTGTTTTTGAATGAAATTAACATCTGAATGCGCAGACTCGGTAAAGCAGATTGCCCTCTCTACTGTGGATGGGTCTCATTCAATCAGCTGCAGGCCTGAATAGAACAAAAAGGCTGACCCTCCCATGAGTAAGAGGGAACATGTTCTGCCTGACTGTCTGAGCTGGAACATCAATCTTTTCCTGCTTTCAGACTCCAACCGAAACATCAGCTCTTCTTGGGTTTCAAGTTTGCTGGCTTTCAGAATGAACTTAATACCATTGGCTCTCCTGGTTCCCAGGCCTTTGGACTCAGACAGGAGTCACATCATCAACTCTCCCAGGTCCCCAGCCTGCCAACTACAGAAGGAGAGCTGCTCTAGACCCAGCACCTATTATAATGACCAGTAGATAACAGACAGCCAGTCAATGGGGATTAAAAAGCAAGAAATAAATAAATGCCATAGAGCTGGTCAAATAGGCAGACACAGGCTTTGATCCAGCTAGCTCTCTACCATCAAGCCTCCTTACAAGTCACATATTCTTTCTATACCTTGGGATGTCTCAGCCTCCATAATCATTTCTTATAATAAATCATATATATATATATATATATATATATATGTGTGTGTGTGTATCCCACTGGTTCTGTTTTTCTAAAGAACCCTGACTAATACAACACTAAAGACCTTAAGACTCCTGTTAATTATTTTTATAATATGTTTTTGGTTTTGTTTTATGTACTTTTATTCTAGGAAAAAACATAAAATTTACTATCTTAGCCATTTTTAAGTGTACAATTCAGTTGTGTTAAGTACATTCACATTGTTATAACATAGATCTTCAAAACGTTTTCATCTTGCAAAATTGAAACTCCATACACCTTTTCCCCTCTTTCTCTAGTCCCTGGTAATCACCCTCTACTTTCTGTCCCATTAATTTAACAACTTTGGATACTTCATATAAGTGGAATCATACAGCATTTGTCTTATTGTGACTGGCTTATTTCACTTAGCATAATGTCCTCAACTTTCATCCATGTTGTCGCATGTGACAGGAATTACTTCCTTTTTAAGGCTGAATAATATTTCATTGCATATATACACCACATTTTATTTATCCATTCATCCATGAATGGACATTTGGGTTGTTTTCACTTCTTGGCTGTTTTATGTAATATTGCTATGAAAAAGGGCGTGCAAATATCTCTTCAAGTCTCTGCTTTCAATCATTTTAGGTCCATACCCAGAAACAAAATTGCTGGATAATATGGTAGTTCTATTTTTAATTTTTCAAGGAACTTCCATACTATTTTCCACAGCTGCTGCACCATTTTATAGCCCTACCAAAAGTGCACAAGGGTAGAAATTCTTCACATTCTTGCCAACATTTATTTTGTTTGTTTGTTTTGATGGTGGCCATCCTAATGCGTATGAGGTAGTATCTCATGGTTTTGATTTTCATTTCAATGATGATTAATGATGTTAAGCAGTTTTTTCATATGCTCATTGGCCATTTGTATATCATCTTTAGATAAATGCCTATTCAGGTTCTTTGCCCATTTTTTAATTGAGTTATTTGATTTTGTGTTATTGAGTTATAAGAATTCTCTATGTATTTTGGATATTTAACCCTTATCAGTTATATAATTTGTTCTGGTTTTTAAAACAATAACTTTATTGTTTCTGGATGTTTTTCTCATACTAGTTTGGTAGCTCCATGAAGTCCAAGTCTGTTTCTTCTCTGCTCTACACGCAGCCCCTATTATAATAACCAGTAGATAGTAGATAGCCAGTCAATGGGGATCGAAAAGCAAAAAATAAATAAATGCCATACAGCTATTAAATGGATGCAGGCTTTGAGCCAGCTCTCTACCATCAACCTTCTTTACGACACATACATGCTTTATAGGAAAGGTAGAGTCTTCTTTTACCCTAAATGACCAATGCTGCAAATTAGATGCTGATAGTTCTAGGGATGAAAAAAAAGATCTCAGAAAAAGACTCACTGAGAAGTGAGACCTAATGAAAAGAAAGTCAGAAGAATCACCAACTTCAATACCAACTGAGGATATGTGATGCAGGATAAAGCAGTCACACACATAGATTTTTCCCCAGTGGCTTCATGGAACACTGGAAGAGTGATGCTTACACAAATGATCTTCCCAAGAAGAGATTAAATTCTGTGCTTTTTACAGGCAAGTATGTTTTAGAAAGATTTTGTAAAACAAAATGGGTACAATAAAAGAAGCCTGATGTTTTAAAAAGAAGAAATTTCACCAACATGAACTGTTTTCTTACCCAAAAATCAAGTCCTGAAAATAACAAAGAGTAACATACATGCCTGCAATAAATGTGCACCTATATGCGTAAATGTCATGGCTCAAATTAGGCAACAGTAATTGGATGTAAGATGAAAATTAATGTCATGGTAAAGACAGGGAAAAGTCAGAATCACACAGGAAAGCCTTGGCAACTCTGTCTGGAAAACAAAAGCTATAGAAGGAAAGGACACGAAGGGCACAGAAGAAAAAGGAAAAGTAAAGATGGTGTTTGAAGGAAACATAGTTTATTATTTTTTCTTTCTCCGGATGACACTAAGGCATATACTACAAATTTCAAAATAAACCAGGAAACCAGTACACAAAGCCAACAATGTGCCATAATTTCACTGGTACCCCTACCAAACTAATCACTGGGCACATCTATTTTGTAAACTGATTGATCTTAATGTTTATGGCTTTAGTCTGAGCTGTCTGTAAGGAGCAATATTCACCTAATTTTTTTAAAAAAAAAGCTAAATAAATATTAACTAATATACACTTAAGAAAACACATGAAGCATTTTAAACAATGTAATTACCAAAGATGGCCAAGCCCAGAGTAGCAACTTGACTTCTTCCTAGTGTTACTGATGGCTAAGTGCTGAGGAAAACTAATTGCCA
This sequence comes from Colobus angolensis palliatus, assembly GCF_000951035.1. Classification (NCBI taxonomy): domain Eukaryota; kingdom Metazoa; phylum Chordata; class Mammalia; order Primates; family Cercopithecidae; genus Colobus; species Colobus angolensis. The sequence goes on along the minus strand of NW_012120376.1, from coordinate 1,460,163 downwards.
AAGAAAATAATTCTCATCTATACTGCTACATTTCCCTGCCCTTCTTTTTTTATGTGTATGCACATATATGTATTCCCAGGTCTCTGCAAATGCTATCATCTGTTTAGGTGATGACTGACAGGAAGGTGGACAGATGGAGCCAAGGCAGATATCTACACAGCCTATTTTACACCCCAGACTCTCTGATGTAAAAATGACCAATCTAATAATATTTCAGTGTTTTCATTAATTATTTTTTCTCTATTAGGTAATGATAAAGAAGCTATGAGACTTTCAATGATAAAAGGATTAATAAAATGTAAAATGTTAAATACCTAAGGTTTATATCAAACTTTTTCATCTTCAATTCACTTTGCATGCCACTTTCAGAGTTTTTATATTTTTATTGCCTGTTCTTGTGGTCAACTTTTGATATTAACTCGTTAACTTATTCTTTCCTAAATTGCCAGTAATTAAATATCTTTTCTTGCTCAGATAACATGGTAAACTTCAAGAACTAACACAGATAAGCCCATCAGAAACAAAAAGACTTTCAGAAACACAGTACTTGCACTCTACTGTTGACAGAGAAGATAAAAGCAACTGACATCTTTATCTCTTTATATATGAACTTCATGTATCTATACCATAGTTTTCCAATTGGTTAATGTTTAGGATTCTTTCTATTGCCTTCAAAATTGCATAACTAAAGCTACAGAAAATTGTATTATATAAATAAGAATTTAAGAGGTATCATTTACATGTCTCAGAATCAGGCATTCTCCCAGATTAAATACATGATTATATGTATGATTATATATATGGTCATATAAAGAACCAAGCACCTGTTTTTGCACCCAAGATGAAGTTTTTTAGATCATTTCTCCTCTTTTATATTTTATAAAAATAAAAATGCATGTTATGTTAAAATAGCCCAGAGAACCAAGACCAAAGTCTGGCTAGATTTCTACTTAATTTAGTAGTCAATAAGAAGGCAGAAAACAATATCCAAGGCAAGATGATAAAAGTGTCTCTTCATTGCATCTCCTCCTTATGTTTATTATTTCCTCCATGAAGCAATAGGTTCTTCTTGAGGTGAAGAGAGAAATAAATAGTGATTGAGTCAGTTCAGTGTCCTAAGAACCTATTGCCATGGGAGAGCACTATACACTTTCCAAAGAAAAAACTGACACTGCCCTAAAAAAAAACCAAAAACATAACTTTGTAGTACTATCATCCACCTAGTCTATATTTTTAAGGTGGTTATTTTGTTTGGATTATAGGTCTCTGTAACAAAAAAGTTAAATACAAAAGATACTAATCCACTGCAAAATAGGTGAAGTAAACACCAGCTTCCAAGTCAAGAAGATAATTGAGAAACTCAAAAAATGGGGTAATTGCAGTGAAGTTACATTGTAGGAAAAATGAAAATAAAACACATTATAATTCAGCTTTTCTTTGAGACTGATAATTACTGTCACTCACTCACTGGGAAGTTCACATTTCTTGAAGTTTGCAATACCATTTATTTGCTACATTTTTGTGGGATTTTAACCTATACAAAAAAAAAAATGTTTATCCTTATTAACCAGTGGCCTCAGCAAGAAGACACTTTATAGTAACACACAGGACATGACAAAGAGTTTTATGATTTCTGTACAATTGGAGGAGTCTGCCTCAGCATCTTCCCCAACCTGAAAGTACCCTATCCACCAAAACACCAGGGCATGGTTGGAGAAACCCAGCACCACATGTCACGTGTCACACTAACACAGAGAACTAAGTGTGACAAGATCAGGCACAGACATAGGACATTTCACTAATAGTGTGGTGTATTCACCGCACTACACAGGCATTTTTGTAAAGCATATTAAGAAAGGACATACTTTGAAATTCTATCATTACCTAGAATTTTTTTCATGTTTACGTTTGTTTTTTATTTTTCTTATTTGTATAAATTAAAGAGGTACAAGTGCAGTTTTGTTACATGGATATATTGCATAGCGGTGAAGTCTGGACTTTTAGTGTCGCCATCACCCAAATAGCATACATTGAAACCATTAAGTAATTTCTCATCCCCAACCTTCCTCCCCACCTCTCACCCTTCCAAGTCTCCAATGTCTATCATTTCACACTCTACAACTGTGTGTACAGATTATTTAGCTCCCACTTACAAGTAAGAACATGTAGTATTTGACTTGGATTTATATAGAAATAAAATTCTAGAAATAGATGCTGAAGTTAAAGTATGAACTTAAGGCAACTACAGAGCTAGTAATAGGAACTAATAAAAGCACAGTGTTTTTTAATCCACTCAAGATTTTTAGGGAAAACACTAATTTATTTTCGGGGAGGGTAGAACACTATTATGTAGCATTTGGAATTTGTAATATAAAAATATAAGTTAAAGTTAATTGCTCAAAAAACAAGAGTCATCTCATTCATAGTATAGATTTGGTTATTCTTAATATTTTTCTTATCTGTGTAGTTACTAATTAAAACACAAAACACACACACACGCAATTTGGTATTATTGCTTAGAGATATATTGATGAGGTGGACTTGAGCTGACAAGACAATATGCTTCCATGGGTAAGGTGGGCACAGCAGGTAATCAGAATCCTTCATGTAACTTTGTCCAAGTGATGTTTAATTTTATTTTTGTGAGCTACTTATTACAATGTTAAATTCAATCTCAATTTGGCGCAAAAAGAGAAACTCATGTACGTGAATGATACTAAGCAACCTCAGTATTTGAAACTAGAACAGACAAAAAATCTCTAGCTATTACATTAACACAGATACTTCAACTTCAGGAACTTTTTCTCATAGGAAGCCCTATTTCAGGGTTCATTGACCTACACAAAATCATTAAACCACAGAAAAGATTTATTAACCTGAAGTTTCATTTATTTTATAACTGTCAGAAGCTTACCAGGTACTAAGATAATATAACCCTTCCTGAATACTCATATATATCACCATCTCAAGAAAGAATATATTGAAAGTCTTAATACGGTAGACTACATTATCTGGAAATAATATTAGTTTTACTAAAAATGTTGAGTCTTAAATTTTACATATTGTTAGAGTAATAAAATAGTATCTGGATTATAAACTTACTAGCTCCTATTTATTGCTTAATTTAGAGAAAGTGTTAACATAACTTTGGGCGACATATAATGTTAACTATACAATTTAGAAGAAAACCTAAAGCACCATGTTATCCTGTTTACCTTCATAGAATAGGTGCTAGAAAAAATATTTAATTAAAACACTGTAGGCCGGGCATGGTGGCTCACGCCTGTAATCCCAGCACTTTGGGAGGCTGAGGAGGGTGGATCACGAGGTCAAGAGATTGAGACCATCCTGGCCAACACAGTGAAACCCCATCTCTATTAAAAATACAAAAATTAGCTGGGCATGATGACGTGCACCTGTAGACCCAGCTACTCGGGAGGCTGAGACAGGAAAATCACTTGAACCCCGGAGGTGGAGGTTGTAGTGAGCCAAGATTGCACCACTACACTCCAGCCTGGTGACAGAGCAAGACTCTCTCTCTCTGACACTCTCTCTCTCGCGCGTGTGCTCACTCTCTCTCTCTCTCTCTCTCTCTCTCTCTCTCTCTATATATATATATATATATATATATATATAAATTTTAAAAATTAAGTCTGTGTAAGAATCCCACAGTCACAAGGAGGGGTATGGTTTTTTAAAAAAAAAAAAAACTGCAAAACTAGAACTCCATGAATCTCACAAATTTCTTACTTTAATGTACATGGTTTTCAGAATGAACATAACAGTGAAAGATATGACTCAACCACAAGTTAAGTACATAGGGTGATTTTATTTGTAACAATTTTTGGGAGGCCAGGAAGCTCTCATAATGTCTCAAGTGTTATAATATAATCTTATTGATTTTAAAACTTAAATATCTCAATCGTACGTACAAATTTTAAAATTTAGGCTCAATTATAATTCCGCTGTAAGATAAAAGCATGAGATTTAAGTGGCAGGCAATAACATATGAATAACAGTGATCAGAAAGCTAGATGCCAGTTTCCCACCAATTTATGCATACTAGCTACATTTTTTAAAAACATTTTTGTTCTATATTTGCTAAACATTTTCAAGTATCCTATAGCAGAGTCAAAAAGCTCCATTTTATTGCATTCTATTTTAGTGGATTCTTTGTAAAGAATTCTTTAGCAATGTATTCCTTTATTGGCTTTATACATGCTGATTTTCATATACTAATGCATCTTGAGAAAAATACATAATCCTTATATTTTGTTGGTGGATAAAGAATTTCACTGATAAAGTAAAATAAAACATCTCATTTACTTCCATGTTCCTCCCCCTCCTCCATCTTCTTGAAATCAAAAAATAGGAGAGAAAATGAACAATAATATTGATTCGATAATTCTTTGCCTAGAGAACCTAATTTTCCTGAAAATTAAGTGAGTTATAAAATGACTACATTTTCATTACACATAATAGTATCTGAAAATGTAGTTGAGTTTGTTTTTCTTTTAAAAATCTGAAGTTTTGTTTTCACAGAAAAACAGATGGTGTTTTTTGGTTTGAGGGTGGTAGTAGAATTTTGTTTTGTTCAAAAAAAAAAAAAAACAGGTGTGACAATCATTTACTCCTGCTACTGTATTAGCACATTTAATTGCTAAGTTCACAGACAGCCTTCTCAATTCTTTTACCAGCAGATGGTGAAAGTGATTTTAAAAGAGGAATAAGAATTTTCCAAGAGCCATTTCAGAACAGCATGAGATCTGCTCTTTCTTCAATGGGTGTGTCAACGTCTGATGAACGCTAAGAGAACTCATATCACTGCATCTACAGTGCATTTGCCTTTAATTACTTGACAGTTATCCAAGTTTTGTAAAATTACTCACACATTATCTACCAAAGTACTATCTGCTTGCAGTGAATTTCTTCGAATGACTTTATAACTATTGGCTAATTAAAACTTCACAATACTCCTACAAAATATGTAGGTAGAAAGTTTTACAAGCTTTGTTTCACTGAGTTCCCAGGTATATTGCTGTCAGAGATGGCAGTTAAATGTAAGTTCTGAGCTCACAAGAATTTATGCCCTGTGTCAGCATTTGCTTCTCAAATGGCAATGACTAGCTTTTAGAATAAGGAGATCTTTGGTGTCACAGACACAGTTACTTCTCCATTAACCATCCCTTTTTGCCTTCTCAGCGAATAGAACCCTAATTCTGTCCAGAATAGTCATAGACAAAGAAAAACGATGCTATGCCTGAACATGGAAGTAAATGAGATGTATTATTTCTCATACTTGTTAAAACAGTAGGGAAGACTTTCTTCATGACTATTGCAATATAGGACAGAGATTGGGCCCAACTCTGAATACAGTGAAGACAGCTGGGGATTGTAGCCCAGTTTCAGAGTAAGGGTTCAGTCTATGAAAAGTTACCAAGAGGAGTCATCAATGGTAAAGGGATTCTTTCTGAAGTTAGGCCAAGGACATAAATTAAAAGTGGGGGATGAGGAACTTGATCAGATATCAAGGTTAATCAAGTATCAAAAGTGGGAGAATTCTCGCTGAACTGACTTAGCCAAGACTGGACTGAGCAGGCCAAAGACAGGATTGGGAACAAGGTCAAGGCCCATTAGAGAAGAGGTTCAGAGGAGCCTGATGAAAGTTGGTCAAAGAGAGAGTCTGCCACTCTGTACTCAGCTAAAAGTCCATATCTCCCTTCCAGATGAGTGCAGCATGTTGTATGGTTTTGAACAAAAACATGTAAGAGGAAAGTCTGCTGGAAAGTTTGGAGAAAGTTTTCACCTTTCTGATGCAGGCACTACCTCTTTCCCTTATTCCTTTCCTGGACACAATGCATCCCTATGGTGATCATTGGGATTAAAACCACATGCTAAAGATGATGAACAAATAGAAAGAGCTTAGGACACTGATGAAAATGTGGAGCCATTGACACAACCCTTATTCTTTGCTTGTCTCCTCCAACCTCCATCTACAATAGCATCTTACCCCAACTCCTCAGTTAACCTGCATTAGCAACCTGGTGTGTTTCCTCTCATATTTTCTCTTATACTCATACGAAGACCTGTATGTGAACAGAAATATTGTGTACAGATATGTATACAGAATTTATTTTTATTGTTTTATTAAAATTGAGCCAAATTATTAACTTTCCATTTTTCTCACACAATAATACCTCATAACAATCCCTCCAAGATATCCAGTATTGCTCTAACATTTGCTTTTTAACAGCTGCCTAGTATTCCAAAGTATGAATATACCCTAATGATGAATGCTTTCTTTTCTGATTTTTGACAGAACAAAAATGCCATAATAAATGTTTTCTTATATGTATATGCTTTTTTATTCTATGGTATAAATTTACAACACTGCATTTCTAAATTTTTCTAGAGACTTTTTGAAAGCATCCATTTATATCAACGATAAGTAACTTTTTCGCTGTATTTCTACCAATAATTTGTGCTACCAGTCTTTAATTTCTGCTATTCTAGTATTTATAAAGTTATATCTCATTTTTACTTTTATTTGCATTTCCTACATGTATATTTAGGTATCTCTTTATTTGTTTGTTGGTCATTTGTATTTCCTCTTCTGTGAGTCATATATTCATAACATCTGTCTATTTTTCTCTTTGCCTGTGCTTGCCAACTTTCTTGTTTATATAGACATTAACCATCACTATTACATGTGTTTTCCAGATATTCTGTGTGTTTACCAACTCTGTTTGGGGTATGGATTTTCATACATAGGTTTTCAATTGGTAAGTGATTAAGTAAAACCCATTATTTTTTCTGTATAGATAACGGATTATTAGTCTAAGGAGATTTTCTAACCACCATATTTTTGAGTCATTTACGCATTTTTATTTTTCTTTGTACATTTCAGTCTGCCTGAAATTTATTTCTGAACATGGTATAAGATGGGGTCCATTTTTATTCTTTTCCAGAATAAATTGCAGCCACTATATTTAGCAATATGAATTCATTTATATTTATCATAGTCTTTATTTCATATTCTCTTCTACTAATCATCTTTTCTTGTAATGACTTGATTAGAGGGGCTTTATTGTATGCCCTGATATTTTTTAAAAGCCTCCTTGTAATTCATCCTTCTTGCATTTTTATTGACTGTTCTCATACATTTTTTCCATGTAAAATATAAGATAACTTCACCCAATTAAAAAATTTGTTGGCTTTCTAAATAAAATGGCATTAAATATATATATTAATTTGGGGAAAGTTGATATTTTCATAATATTGCCTCCCTCATCCAAGAGCATGCTATGCCTAATCCTTTAATCAAATTTTGTTTGAGTATTTTAATTAGATGTCATATGGTCTTTGTATAGGTCTGCTACTCTTCTTTTTAAATTTAGTTCTTTTTTTTTTTTTTATTATACTTTAAGTTCTAGGGTACATGTGCATAACATGCAGGTTTGTTACATATGTATACCTGTGCCATGTTGGTGTGCTGCACCCATCAACTCGTCAGCACCCATCAATTCATCATTTATATCATGTATAACTCCCCAATGCAATCCCTCCTCCCTCCCCCCTCCCCATGATAGACCCCAGTGTGTGATGTTCCCCTTCCCGAGTCCAAGTGATCTCATTGTTCAGTTCCCACCCATGAGTGAGTAGATTGGTTTTCTCCTCCTGTGACAGTTTGCTAAGAATGATGGTTTCCAGCTGCATCCATGTCCCTACAAAGGACGCAAACTCATACCCTTTTATGGCTGCATAGTATTCCATGGTGTACATGTGCCACATTTTCTTAATCCAGTCTGTCACAGATGGACATTTGGGTTGATTCCAAGTCTTTGCTATTGTGAATAGTGCCGCAATAAACATACGTGTGCATGTGTCTTTGTAGTAGAATAATTTATAATCCTTTGGGTATATACCCAGTAGTGGGATGACTGGGTCATATGGTACATCTAGTTCTAGATCCTTGAGGAATTGCCATACTGTTTTCCATAATGGTTGAACTAGTTTACAATCCCACCAATAGTGTAAAATTGTTCCTATTTCTCCACATCCTCTCCAACACCTGTTGTTTCCTGATTTTTTAATGATTGCCATTCTAACTGGTGTGAGATGGTATCTCATTGTGGTTTTGATTTGCATTTCTCTGATGGCCAGTGATGATGAGCATTTTTTCATGTGTCTGTTGGCTGTACGAATGTCTTCTTTTGAGAAACGTCTGTTCATATCCTTTGCCCACTTTTTGATGGGGTTGTTTGTTTTTTTCTTGTATATTTGTTTGAGTTCTTTGTAGATTCTGGATATTAGCCCTTTGTCAGATGAGTAGATTGCAAAAATTTTCTCCCATTCTGTAGGTTGCCTGTTCACTCTGATGGTAGTTTTTTTGCTGTGCAGAAGCTCTTTAGTTTAATTAGATCCCATTTGTCAATTTTGGCTTTTGCTGCCGTTGCTTTTAGTGTTTTAGACATGAAGTCCTTGCCCATGCCTATGTCCTGAATGGTACTACCTAGATTTTCTTCTAGGGTTTTTATGGTATTAGGTCTAACATTTAAGTCTCTAATCCATCTTGAATTAATCTTCATATAAGGAGTAAGGAAAGGATCCAGTTTCAGCTTTCTACTTATGGCTAGCCAATTTTCCCAGCACCGTTTATTAAATAGGGAATCCTTTCCCCATTTCTTGTTTTTATCAGGTTTGTCAAAGATCAGATGGCTGTAGATGTGTAGTATTATTTCTGAGGACTCTGTTCTGTTCCATTGATCTATATCTCTGTTTTGGAACCAGTACCATGCTGTTTTGGTTACTGTAGCCTTGTAGTATAGTTTGAATTCAACAGCCCTTCATGCTAAAAACGCTCAATAAATTCGGTATTGATGGAACGTACCTCAAAATAGTAAGAGCTATTTATGACAAACCCACAGCTAATATCACACTGAATGGGCAAAAACTGGAAAAATTCCCTTTGAAAATTGGCACAAGACAGGGATGCCCTCTCTCACCACTCCTATTCAACATAGTGTTGGAAGTTCTGGCTAGGGCAATCAGGCAAGAGAAAGAAATCAAGGGTATTCAGTTAGGAAAAGAAGAAGTCAAATTCTCCCTGTTTGCAGATGACATGATTGTATATTTAGTTCTAAATATTTTACAGTTTTGCCACTATTATAAAGGTAGTGTTTGTAGACATTTCTTGCTAGAGTAAAGAACATCTATTTATTCCTTTGTTTATGTAGTTCATATCTGGCCAACTCACCAAATTTTCTCATTAATTCTATTAGCTGTTTTTATTCAATTATAAATATCTTAAATATATGCTTTATTGAGTAGGAGCAAAGAAGCAGAGCAACAACATGGTCACTGGAATTGACCATAAAGTATGTCCAGCATATTAACATTAACCATTATGCTTTTGTTTGGAGGGGGAAGTTGAGGACATCTACTCTGAGATATCAAATATGTGGATTAATTTAGCTGATTTTACATATTATTTCTGTTTCCACATTTTTTCAGACTGAAATAAACATCTCTTTATCTTTTAAACATTTGCAGTGATTGCATATATTAGCAGTTTATCAAAAGTCCTGTTTTTTTTTTATTTTTTTTTTAGAGATGGGTGTCACTGTGTTGCCCAGGCTGGAGCACAGTGGCTATTCACAGATGTGATCGTAGCATACTACAGTCTTGAACACCTGGGCTCAAAGCAGTCCTTGCACCTCAGTGTCCTGAGTAGCTTGGACTATAGGTGTGTACCACCAGACCTGGCTTGCAGCACATTTTAATCAAAGAATAACATGGCTGGTGTGTGTGCTGAAGTCTGATTTAATTTTTAAGATTTTTTTATTTGTGATTTCACATTTTAAACTTTATATTTAAATATCTTGATAATTTCCTTGTCATTCACCATTTTATGGGTGTAAATCTTAATAACTAAAATCTATATGCTGTTTTATATTATGATTTTTATCTTAAAGTCTTTCTCTAGAAAATATCGCTGGGTTCAGTGGTCCTTCTGTGCTCCAAGTTCACTCTGCACACATCTATATTCAATGGCATCAAGATATCACAATAACCCATTACATTGTATGTTATTTAAAAACACAAACTATGTCTAATTATCATTGTGTGCCCAATATCTAACACTGCTGGACATATTTTTGGTGCTAAATATGTTTGCTATACAGAGTTTAACTATTTACTTAGTTTATATTGACTCATTTTGTCTTCAAAATTATCCTGTGAGAAATGCTTTGTCATTGTTCTAATTTCTCAATGAAGAAACAGACTATTAGTAACTCAGAGAGTGATTATTCAACTAAAATTTAGTCCTTTGGTTTCCCATCCCATATAATCATTGTTGTTACCCACATCACCATACATTGCATCCTCCAATTATAAGCCCATGTTTGGCTATTTAATCAATTGTATGATTCAATAAATCATGCTACCATTTTTATCATCCTTGTGTCTGTTTTTTAAAAGTTTGGCCACTTTGTCCTATTTCACCAAAAAAAAAAAAAAAACTTCTATTCTGAGACTTGCTTTGCTTCAGCCATAAACTAAACATTTACAACATCTCCTAAGCATATACAACCTGATGAAAAATAGAAAAAAAATAGAGCTTTTTTTTCTTGCTGTATTTGCTATTGTATGAGTCTGTTCTTGCATTGCTATAAAGAAATACCCGAGCCTGGGTAATTTATAAAGAAAAGAGGCTTAATTGACTCAGTTCTGCAAGCTGTACATGAGTACGTGCCTACTTCCCCATCGCCTTCCGCCATGATTGTAAGTTTGCTGGTGAGGCCTCAGGAAACGTACAATCATGGCAGAAGGTGAAGGGAAAGTAGGCGCATCTTACATGGCCAGAGAAGGAGGAAAGAGAGAGAAGAGGGGAGGTGCTACATACTTGTAAATCATCAGATCTCTGAGAACTCACTCACTATCAGAAGAATACCAAGGGGGAAATCCACTCCCATGATCCAATCACCCCCTACCCAACCCCTCCTCTAACAATGGGGATTACAATTTGGACATGAGATTTGGGAGGGGACACAAACCTAAACTATATCAACTATCAACTTAAGTCTATAATTTTTACGTGGCTAGGTACTATATACCCAAGTCTTAAAATTCCATAACTGTGGTTATTTTTGAAGTTTAAATTACGTGGTTTCTGATCAAAAATGTATTCTAGAGTTAAACCTTCACTTTTGTTATCTGGGAGTTTCTTTCTTGAAATAATGCCTCACATTCTATAGTATTTTTATATAAATTTAATGTCTATAAGGCAGCACCTTTCTCCCTTTATTCTAAGGTTAAGAAGGTATACCTTAAAAAGGATAAGTACCTCATCCCAGGTCACAGAAAAACTAAATAGCCGAACAGGAATTCACAACAGATCCTATAACTCCAGTCCTGAAGCTGTTCCTTTTACTCCTTCTCTAGGTAGTAGGGCAATAATATTTCAAGTTCTCCATGTAATTGGTTGTTGTGTTTGTTTGTAAAACATGCATGACTTATGTAATTACATACATAGGTTCCCGATCTCATCTGTATTAAATTTTGTTTGCTTGTTTTTCTGGAGGATAACATCCTTTCCACATTTGTTTCAATCTCTTCTGTATCATCAAATGGTTTGTTTAGCAAGATTCCCAAAATTCATTTGGTTCTTTCTTGTTGTCTACTTGAGATAGGCAGATCTAATACTTTCTCCACAAACAGGATATAGCATTTAACTTCATTTTTATTTCATAACATGTACTTATTTCCTCTAATCATCAGAAAACTTGGTTTTTCCCTTCACTAGAATTGAATAATTTGAACTTTGCTTATAGTAAACACTTGATTTACAACAATACTTTCACTATGTATATTGATTTACATTAAGGCCAACCAAACACCATTCATTCATTCATTGCTCATTGTTAAAGATTATGTGCCTTGTATTTAATATAGTACTTCTAGGAATTCCTGTTTATGCTCATATGTTAACCTAAATCCCTGAAAAGTAATTTATTTAAGTGTCAGCTTCTCAGCTTCAATTCAAAGCAGAACTCAAGTAAAACAAGTTGTCTTCTTTAAATACTTCTTACTTTATATATTAAAGGCTGGTTCTCATCATCTTTTCCTTACAGTTATACTCTATCTACTCTCCATGGTGCTCAAAAGCACGTAACTAAATAACCAACCTTATAATTCTGAAAAATGAAATCATGGTGGATGAGGATCAGAATCATGGATGTTTCTTGTTGCTTATTTGGTTTTTGCTTAAGTTTTTGTTATTAATACCTGCAGTCTATATTCAGGTTTCATTGTTACATCCTCATGGAAGTTCTTTTTTTAAAACATACACACATTTTATTGAAGATTTTCAAATTTGAAAATGAGAACATCTTTTTTTCAAAGCCAAGAAACAGTATATGAAACGTCAATTTTATGCACATCTTTTTACATTTCTTTCTATGCTCATGTAAAACATGCATGACTTATGTAATTATATACATATGTTCCTGATCTCATCTGTATTAAAGTTTTTTATTATTATACTTTAAGTTCTGGGGTACATGTGCAGAACGTGCAGACTTGTTACATAGACATATGCATGCCATGGTGGTTTGATGCACCTATCAACCCATCATCTACATTAGGTATTTCTCCTAACGCTATCCCTCCCCTAGTCCCCAACCACCCAACAGGTCCCAGTGTATGATATTTCCCTCCCTGTGTCAATGTGTTCTCATTGGCCAACTCTCACTTATGAGTGAGAATATGCAGTGTTTGCTTTTCTGTTCCTGTCTTAGTTTGTTGAGAATGATGGTTTCCAGCTTCATCCACGTCTCTGCAAAGGACGTGAACTCATCCTTTTTTGTGGCTGCACAGTATTCCATGGTGTATATGTGCCACATTTTCTTTAGTCTATCATTGATGGGCATTTGGATTGGTTCCAAGACTTTGCTATTGTAAACAGTGCTGCAGTAAACATATGTGTACATGTCTTTATAGTAGAATGATTTATAATCCTTTGGGTATATATCCAGTAATAGGATTGCTGGGTCAACTGGTATTTCTGGTTCTAGATCCTGGCGGAATTGCCACACTGCCTTCCACAATGGTTGAAAAGCATTCCTGTCTCGCCACATCCTCTCCAGCAGCTGTTGTTTCCTGACTTTTTAATGATCACCATTCTAACTGGCATTAGATGGTATCTCATTGTGGTTTTGATTTGCATTTCTCTAATGGCTAGTGATGATGAACTTTTTTTCATATGTTTGTTGGCTGCATAAATGTCTTCTTCTGAGATGTGTCTGTTCATATCCTTCACTCGCTTTTTAATGGGGTTGTTTGGGGTTTTTTGGTAAATTTGTTTAAGTTCTTCGTACATTCTGGATATTAGCCCTTTGTCAGATGGATTGCAAAAGTTTTCTCCCATTCTGTAGGTTGCCATACTGCCCAAAGTAATTTATAGATTCAATGCTATCCCCATCAAGCTACCATTGACTTTCTTCACATAATTAGAAAAAAACTACTTTAAATTTCATGTGGAACCAAAAAAGAGACCATATAGCCAAGACAATCCTAACCAAAAAGAACAAAGCTGGAGCATCACACCACCTGACTCCAAACTATACTACAAGGCTACAGTAACCAAAACAACATGGTACTGGTACCAAAACAGAGATACAGACTAATGGAACAGAACAGAGGCTTCAGAAATAATGCCACACATCTACAACCATCTGATCTTTGACAAACCTGACAAAAAAATAAGCAATGGGGAAAGGATTCCCTATTTAATAAACGGTGTTGGGAAAACTGGCTAGCCATATGCAGAAAACTAAAACTGGACCCTTTCCTTACACCTTATACAAAAATTAACTCAAGATGGATTAAAGACTTAAACGTAAGACCCATAACCATAAAACCCCTAGAAGAAAACCTAGGCAATACCATTCAGGACATAGGCATGGGCAAAGACTTCATGACTAAAACACAAAAAGAAATGTCAGCAAAAGCCAAAATTGACAAATGGGATCTAATTAAACTAAAGAGTTTCTGCACAGAAAAAGAAACTATCATCAGAGTGAACAGGAAATTCTTTATTAGAAAATTATATCACTCCTTCCTCATGATATATTCCCAATATCCTAATTTAGACTATTGTTTTAACCTAGATTTTTATAAAAGTCTCCTGAATTATCTCCCTTCTTCTGTCTTCACTCTGTGAGAAATCTCCCCTCCATGAACTGCTGTCTGAATAAGGCTGTCAGAATGTTCTGACCTATACTTAATTTTCCAAGCACTTCAAATTCACCATATGCCAAATGACCCTCCCTTCCCCTACCCTGCTCAAGTTGCCCCTGCCCCAAGCTCCCTCGATTTGACATTACGACATACTCAGCCAAGCAGGCAACATTAAATCATCTTTGATTCCTCCCTTTTCCTCACCCCATACTTTTCTTCCTTCATCCATCCATTCATTAAATAAATATTTACAGAGCTCTGACTATAGGGCACAGTGCGAGGTATTATTAATTTTGTTCTTTCTGCCATATTTTTCTTCCTCTACCACCTCTTTTCTCCAGATGTCAAAATTCTATTCATCCTTCAGGACCCAGTCCAAAAGACATGTGAACTTCCTATGTGAAGCCTTTTCTAACTTCTTCCCACTATCCCCGAATAACTTTTTGTAATGTAACTAAATAATTATTTATTTACACACTACTATCATGATATTCATTGCAATTTGGTTTGTATTGGAAAGTAATCTATGCCTCCTTTACCAATTACCACATGATTTACATATTTTTTAGGATCCCATCAAGAAGTTAGAATAGATGTTCAAAGGTCAATTATCAATGTATCCCCCAATTCCAAAAGGTAAGCTTCTATGAAATGTATGTTTGTGACTCCTTAGAAATTTATATCCTAACCCCCAAGGTAATGATATTAGAAAGCGGGGGCCTTTGAGAGGTGATTAGATCACAAGGGTAGAGTCCTCATGGAGGGGATTAGTGCCCTTCTAAAAACGGCCCAGAGGAACTTGTTTGCCCTTTTCACTATGTGAGGACACAGCTAAAAGCATCACCTATGAACCACAATGTGAGTGCTCACCAGACAACCTAACCCGCCAGTGTCTCAGTCTTGGACTTCTCAGCCTCCATGACTGTGAAAAATAAACTTCTATTGTTCATAAGCTACCCAGCCATGATATTTTGTTATAGCAACCTCATAGGCTAAGAGATTAGCAGAGCACGAAATATTTGGGGAAATATCATACTTAAGAATCTGTGCAAATATGCAGTCACTTGGGAGATGGGAACTGGCAAGATTGAGTCCCTGTCCTGAAAGAAAAGTGATGTGCTAGGTGAATAACCAAGCAAGGACTCAACCAAAAAGCAAGCCAGCAAGTTCATTTTAAACACTAGACTCTGGGAGGGGACTGAATTTCAGCAGTAACAAGTAAGAAGTCTAATTAGCAGGAATGGACTAGTTCCAACAGTACTTTGACAATATCACATAATTACTGCTACTTGACTAGTCATAAATGACACTTGTAAACCAGGAACAAGACTGAGGTTGCAAACAAATCAGTGGTCCCAACTCTAGGAAGCTGAGAATGGCATGGCATTGTGCAGCCCCTGAATCTCCTGATCAGAAAATACACTCAATTGCATTTAGTAAACATTTGTCTTTGGGTTAAAGGCTAAATGAAATCTATAATGTACCTAGAAATTTCTGAAAAAAAAATTGAACCCTGCATTCCATTGATGGACATTTGAGTTGTTTCCACCTTTAGAGTATTTTAAACAACACTGCCGTGAATGTGGAGGTATAAATATCTCTTCAAGACCCTTCGTCCAATTTTTTGAGGAACTGCCATACTATTTTCCACAGTGGCTGTACCGTTTACTTTCCCATCTACAGAGTACAAGTGTTCCAATTTCTCCTTATCCTCACTGTCCTCGGCGTTTTGTGCTGCTATAAAAAAATATAGCTGAGACTGGATAGTTTATAAAGAACAGACACTTATTTCTCACAGTTCTGGAGGCTAAGAAGTCTAAGATCAAGGCATTGGCAGGTTTGGTTGTTTGGTAACGGCTGCTCTCCACTTCCAAGATGGCGCCCTGCTGCTGCATGTCCCAGAGGAAGGAACACTGGTGGAAAAGCAAGAGGGCTGAGGCTTCGGGGGACCTCTTTTATAGGGGCTCTAATTCCATTCATAAGGGAGGGCCTTTATGGCCTAATCATCTCTTAAAGACCCCATCTCTTAATATTACCACACTGAGCATTAAGTTTAAACATCTGTATTTTGAAGAGGACATACTCAAACCACACTGTTCACCAACACTCATTATATTCTGTTATTGTTATTTTTATTCTTATGGATATGAGGTGTTATTAATCATCTTTTAAATCATCCATGTCATCAAGTCTGTGGCTGGGCAAATAGTAATGTTCAATAAATACTTATGCAATTAAATTGAAAAAGAGCTGAGCTCAGCAGCATCTGAAAAAAGCAGATGTGCATTAAATGATGTAATTCCATCTCAAGGAGATGGAGTGTTTTGCTCTCGCTTGCAGCTATGCTAATACAAATTCTCTCTTCCTTCTTTCTTATTTTGAGGTATTTCAAACTATGCACACATTTACAACACTGTGGGAGATTTCATGAATAATTGTGAAATTCCTTGTGTTTTGCCAGTCAATGAAATGGTCACTTTTCTATGTGTATCTTTTTCTATGTGTATATGCTATTGTGTTAAGTAAGTTTATATAAGAGCAGTAGATGTGTAGAATAATATCCATGTTGACCTGGGGCAAAATACATGTATATTACAAACAAATTTTTAATGGCTCTAAATTAAAGGTAAGAAATGCTGAGAGACTGTATCACAGGGGATTCTGATCTTTGCTTGTGGGTCAGGCTTCAGCGAAGAGGTGATATTTGAGAGCATCTTTTTCCATGTGCATATTCTTTGCCTTGTACTTTTCTGTAACCAGGCAAAAATTAATTCAACCAAGAGATACTGATTAATCACCTGCTAAACATAAGCACTATGCTAGGCTTGGTAGGATTGCAGAGAGGAATCTAAGGACTTGGCTTGCTCCCAAAAAATGACAGAGGCTGGGAATCATCCTGGTTCCATAGAGATTCTATAGCAGAGCAAGGTCAAAGTCCTTACATGCAAGAATATAAATGTAATGGGTAAGTTAAAGAGAATCTCATAGCCATTCATCGTGCATCTAGTGAAATGATTTGATTCTAAAGAACATGTTACACTCCCATTGTTTGTCCTATCTATTTGTCTATTTGAATAAAACACATCCACATAACACGTGTATTATATCAAAATGCACTGGCAGGCTGGCACTGTTCATTCAATCTATGATAATGCAAGGTGCTGGAAATTGAAGTGAAAGTTGAACCGACTCCTTGAACCATACAAAATAACGTTCAAAGAAGTGTCCATTTTTAGAATACCAAATATTTCCATTCTGAATTTGAAAATCAACCAAATATAGTAGCAGGAGGACTGATACAGGAAATCAGAAGAAAACAGACTGATAAGTCGAAATTTGTGAAATTCCTGCTTTTGCATAAAATGAATAGGGAAAAATTATAAAGTTGATCTATTCATCATTGTCATCCATGCTCCAATAAAGAAGATTAGAGTTAGTCTAGATAGGACAGACACACAAGCAAGGAAGCACATAAGCAGGTCTGCAGTCCCACATTTCTGTAATCTGGGCCCAGGCCTGGTAATGTTATGGTGGTCAACCTTTCCTAATGAGTTCTGCTTGTTGGTTCAATGGGTATTCATTATTTAACACATATCACCACATTTTACTATCATTTAAAAACTGGTTGAAAACATGTTCCCTGATCCCTTCTGATATTAGATGCTCTTCTAGATGGCAGTAGAAATGGTGAGACAGTTAGAAAATGAAATTTTTAAAACTTCATTTCTGCTGGTCTGACCTTATTTTCTTTTTCTGTATACAACCTGGTTATTCCCATTTCTGGGCCTTTTGTCATGCTATTTTACCTACATAGCATATCTTCCATACCACTCTACAAGCACTTCCATTGAAACCCTGTCAGTATTCTCAATCATTCTCCAAGCTGAGAAAAGCTGAATAGCATTTTCTTGGAGTTCCACTAGTACGCTACATATGAATTGCAGTATAATAAGCCCAGGCTTCAGGTCCCTACACTGTACTTAAGAATGCACATTAAATATGCTTGATCATTTTAAAGTATTTTACAAAAATACGAGACATACACATAAGCCTCAATCTCAGCAACATTATTTCAAGCCCCACATTCAGCATTTTGGGCTTGTTGTGTTTGTTTGAACACATTCAGGTCTGCTTTGCTTGTCTATATTTTCAGGAGTATTATGATTAAGTAATAACAATAACAATAGCTTCCATTTCTTGACAGCTTACTCTGTTCTAGTCACTGTGCTAATCATTTTTCACACATCATCTTAGTCAATCATTGAAACAATGCTATTCAGTTGAGTTGATATGAGGATTATTATTCCAATCAATCACATTAGGAAACTAATAGAGAAGATAAGTAGAAAGTTGTCCCAGAGTTCATGACTCTATGAACTCTTACTTTGCCATAGATGACATCTCTAATAAAGGTGGAATCAGAATGTTGGCTTTACAAACATGTAAAACGGACTGATTTCACATTCTTTCTCTGCCCCTCATAAGCTAGGTTATGCTCAAGGCATTTGCTGATCACTTTGAGCCACACTTCTTCATCAATAAAATAATGTGATTGTGATTATTAAATGGAATAATGTATATGAAATACAAAATAAATGATTATCACACAGGAAACACTGACCAAGTGTGCCATTTTTCCCTTTCAAATACATTGTAAGTTCTTCAAGTCAGAAATATCGTTATGACATTGGAGCACTCTAGTGTTACTAGCACAATAACGCCACCATCAGTAATCAATAAATGCTTTATGACTGAACAATAAACATTTATTATGATTGAGAAACAAATGTATCCATATTCTAGCTAATTTTAAGGTTAAAAAATTGTTTTAATAATCTACTTTAAACTTTTTTCCTCCTATCTTTGAAGACTATTATTCATTAGTGAGACTCTGTAAAGAAGAGAAAAAGCAACACTTGAACACAGGCTGAGTCTGGAGACATATTAAATAACTAAAAAGAATCCTGACTCAGCTTCTGACCATTAAACTATTTTAAAATATTAGACTATTTTTAAAATATAGAGCCTGAAAAAATAAAAATACAGGACTTCGTCTGAGTACCTAAATCTTATTTTCCTCATTGTGTAAGAGGGCAATGCATAAGAGGTACGCATCCATTAAATATCTCTAATGAAAGCCCTACTAGTACTGAGTAAAAAATAAATGACAACATATATCTGATCTCCAATGAACTCATAGTCTAATAGAGAAAACATGTGTGACATATGTGATAAATACATTTTTTAAAGTATGAAAATAATGATATAATAATACAAAGGAAAGAGATATTCACTAAGATTGAAGGATCATAGAACTCAATACACATTTGAACTCGGCCTTGTAGAAGAGTACAAATTCACAAGGCAAAGATGACGACAAAAGAATATTCCACACAGAGGAAACTGTAAGAATAAAGGCAGAGATACGCAAAAAAGAAAGTTGCAACATTTTTGGAGAATGTCAAGAGATCCAATGTGGCTAAAGCAAAAGGCAAATTAAGCTACATAGTCAGAGAAAGGATGAGAAAGGAAATATGGTTGGACTATTAAGGATCTTGACAGTCATAATAAGAGGCCTAGACTCAAAGCAGAAGTTTGGACCCTGTCATTTCAACTCTGAGAATATTTTTACCCTGCCACTTTGACCCAGTTGTATACCAAATTCATGTCTTCATTCTTTAAAATCTATAAATTGAATAAAATATTCTTGTTATTTATTTCTGACACTAAGCATAAAAAAGAATAAGAAATCAAAAAATTAATTAGCTAATTGATAATGGAGATTACTGGTAGAGATAATCAAATCAGAATACAACAGATAACGGCTAAAATTGCACAGGGTAAAATTTGTTAACAAGGATCTAATTTTCTTAGTAAAATTCATATCTGATTTTTTTGGTTCCCCAAATATTGGACTTGTTAGAAATAATGGCCACAAAAGAACAAATACCATGTTGGAAGCTATAATTGTTAAATATGTTAAGAATAAAACTGGCTGTAAAGGAAAAACAAGAATTTAAATAAACAAAGCAGAGACAACACATCTGGGATATAAGAAATGAATCATTTTGGCCAAAAGAATTTTTTTCTTCAGAAGTTATAATGTTAAGAATTAAATGGCACATCAAACCCCAATTTGGAAGGTTTTTACAACAGTCAAAGGAGCTTGGTAATAACAAAAACTATGTTCTTCTGCCAGAAAATGACATAACAGAAGAACCATTTTTAGATAATTGACTAGTTAACAAACATGCATTAAAGACCAAGAAATAATCACTGAGAAATAATTATAGAAACAAGAGTCACCAGTTTAAAAGCTAGTGCAAGAATCATCATGGACACCTAGACTAGAATGGTCACATAGACAGTGGTAAAGAAAAATTTGAAAAGCATTTTAAGAAATGAAAAAAAAAAACTGATCTTCAAAGATTAATTCTATATAGAAAAATAACCTAGAAGACTAAAGAATACTTCTTCTGGACTATCTGTATTTCATGAATTTAAAACAGGAGAGGGTAATCCATAATGTCTTATGACTCATTAGTTCTAAACAATGAAGATTGAGAAAACAGTTATGAGATAAACCAAAAGATCATTATTGAACTTAGAAGAAATGGAAGGAAGCTGGGAGGGTATGGAAAGCAGGGAAGAATAAGGAGTGAGTGGAAATCAAAGACACAAAGACAATGGATATAGAACGCTCATTTGAAAATCACACAAGAAAGGGTGACGAAGGAAGACTTCCTGGAAAGAAAATGGAAATGTTATCTGGGTCTTGAATAATAGAAATAAGACAGGCGGAGAGAAAGTGGTAAATTATACAACACTCTTGAATCCACACAGAGTCTTGTTATTGCTCTTATGGTAAGAGAACTTAATAGAGAAACAGAAGTTATATTCAATAATGATCCGGGTCGCTGGGCTAGGCATCAGTACTACCTATAGAAAAGGAAAAGTTGAGAAGGGAAGATCCCAAATTAGTTTCTTTAGGAGATACAACCAAGTGGTGATAACTTCACTCTCTCGACCTTTCCAAAGTTATATGAGCCCTAAGTCCTTGCATTAAAATCTTCACATCTGTAATTCACAAAGTGAGTTCTGTTTTCTTGGCCAAACCCTGACTGATGGTACGCATGGTATAAAGGAATTAGGACTGGGTAACTTAAGAAGGCTAGAAATGGGGAAAGGACTGAGTAAATGACTGGGCAGAATGAAGAATCTGTACTGGAAAGAGAACAACAAGTAGCATGACTTTTTTAAAAGATCAAATAACTTGTACCTATGGACAAACTGGTCATTGGAAATAATGGTTACTGGCAACAGTAAGTCATCTGGGGGAAAGAGACGGGGTAATGGGATGATCCACTAAGGGAAAAGAAGCATACAAAAGATATCTCAGGAAAAGTGAGAGGTAACATCAAACTGGGGTCAAGTGGATTACGGGTAGTTCAAAGCCATGATTAGAAAGCAGAACACTCATTTTGCACCACAAAAACTGGTGATCTAAATTGAGTAACTCAGACTTCAGAAATGATTTTCCCATCTACCTACATACCCTATCCAAATGCTAGTACCAAAAAAATAGAACACTTACTATATTAGCACCCGAGAAAAAGATATTCCTGTGAATTATACAAAAGAACAGTATGTTTTTCCTTTTCAAACACATAACTCCCATTAAATTAAATGCATGTTTTTATGCACCTGTCAAAATTAGATTATAGGCACTCTCAGTAAAGGTCATTTGGGTCTCTTTCTTCTACCCAGGAGCAAACCTGTGAATGCAAATTAAAAGTGCACTGTACAAATGTTGTAAGATAAGAGCTTCAAGTGCCCTTAATCCTCTCACTTATACAATGTGAACAGTACTGCTGAAAAAAGCATTTCATATCATATTTTAATCAAGTACATATCCCCCAAGGATGACTACAAGTTGCAAACATAGGTAAGTTCTGATTTCCTTGGAAAATATTATTTAGATTACCTTTTTAATTATAGATTAACACAGTAGTTCCCAAATTTGTCTTCACATTATTAGTAGAATCAAGTGGGGTATTTTAAAAATTTCAAATCCGAAGCTATCACCCAGAATAATTACATCTCAATCTCCTAGGGTGAGGCAAAGACCTTGTTATTTTTTTGAAGCTCCCCAGGTGAGTCCAACATCCATACAAGCTGGAAACCACTGTGTTAAGATAGAACTCCTTAAAGGAAACCTGATTAACCTTTGAGAGCAGCAGGTCTCAGACTTAGCCACATATCAGAACCACCTGGGAAGTTCTAAACATCCCCAGACCCTGGCTACACCCAAATTGTAATCCTTGGGGAAGTGAGCAGGGAGCCAACCATTGTTGTTCTTTAAAGTTCCAAAATGCAGCCAAGTTTGAGAACCAGTGCTTTAAGCCAGGAAATGGTTTGTAATACTTATTAAAACCATTAGATGTCTGGAAAAATAACTTCATTGATGCAATAAAAATTCGTATTAAAACTCTCCAAAAAAAGAAGGAACAAGAGTATTACGTTATGTAAAGTGTGTATTATGTATGTGTATTATGTTAAGCAGACCAGCTATTGTGTTAACTACAATATTGAAAATTAGGACAGAGACAGAACAAGCCTAAGCAAGACAAAAAGAAGAAATATAACCTGTTGTCATTTAGAGAGGTATAATTGAATCTTTCAATCTCTATATAATATATTCCTGTTCTATTCATCACTTTTGCCAAATGCATAAGTTTAAGAAAATTTAAAGAGAAAGAATTTTACTGATAGAAGATGTTTTCCAAATACTCAAAATATGTAGATTAAATGATGGAATAATTTTGAAGCAAGAAAAGGTCATCTCTTATCCCTAATTCCAATTCTAATCAGTAGTTTCTGGCCACTCTTCGGTCCTGTTGAAAATTAGCTCAGCATGAATAAAGTGTATATTATGTTTCAAATGCAATAGAAAGAGTGGTTGAATTAAGATGATTTGATGCTATAACTTTTAAGTGTTTATTAAATGTTCACTTTCATATAAATATATTTCAATGGAAGGTTTAAGTATCATTTAAAACAGATTTTATAAAGTATAATTAGATGTCTGTCAGATGGGAAGACAAATTAAAAGTGCCATTCACACTGTTGCAGCAGCAGTGCCACCAGGAGCAGCCGAGCTTTTGTACAATGCTCAAGGCATAATGTAATCCAGTCTCCCCAGCACACGTGATTATAGACTCGTAGGGAAACTACTATTTAAATTATTAATCAATGCAGTTTCCTTTGGTAGAAAAACCTGTGTGCTACACAAAGGAGGGGAGAAAATAAGGTCTTTTTTAACTTTTGTTAATGGACTGCCTGGTAAAAATCCTCTTACATCTCAATCTCCTAGGGTGAGTTCATCGAAGTATCAGCTAGGCATGCCCTGCCAATTGACAGTATATGACAAAGCTAGTGGGAAACATCCATTTAGCCAATTATTTTGGGAGGATTTAGTAGTTGTTACAACTGGAAATCTCTGGGTAGAAGCCAGATGAACCAACAGATTTTTTTTAACTGTATATATCTAAGGTGCACAAAGTGATGTTTTGACATACATATACATAGTGAAATGATTGCTACAGTCCAGCTAATTAACATATAATCACCTTCCATAGTTACTTTTTGTGTTAATAGCACATTAAGTCTACTCTTAGCAAATTGCAAGTATACAATACAATATTATTAACTAATAGTAGTCTTCATGCTATACATTTGATATCTAGACATACTCATCTGATATAACTGCAACTTTGTACCCTTTGACCTACCTCTCCCCATTCCCCTTCTTCCCTCACCTCCACCCAGCCTCTGGTAACTACCATTCTACTCTCTGTATGTATTCTACTTTTTTTTAGATTCCACATATACATGAAATCATGCAGTATTTTGCTTTCTGTGTTCTGTATCTGGCTTATTTCAGTTAGCATACTGTCTTTCAGGGGCACCCATTTTGTCACAAATAACAGGATATCCTTTTTAAGGCTCAAGAATACGTGTGTGTGTGTGTGTGTGTGTGTGTGTGTGTGTGTATCCCAATTTCTTTCTTTACTCATCTGTTGACAGACACTTAGGTTGTTTCCATAGCTTGGCTATTGTGAATAATGCTGCAATTAACATTTCTAAATTATCCCCACAGCTTTTAATGCAGAGGTAGGTGCAATTCTAGCTATTGTAATCTTACCCAAAACATCAACGGGGACCTGATTGATGATTATTCCCTTTGAGGTTGTTGGTTAAGGGTACAAACTTGGAGTTAAAAGACAAATAAGTTCTGGGAACCTAATGTACAGCATGGTGACTACAGTTAATAATAATGTATTATACACTTGAAATTTACCAACAGAGTAGATCTCAAGTGTTCTCAAAACCACAAAAAAGCAGAGAGGAGGAAGAACCCTAGGTGAGATGATTGATACATTAATTAGCTTGATTGTGGTAATCATTTCACAATGTATACATATATCAAAACATCACATGGTACACCTTAAATACATACAATTTTTATTTGTCCATCATACCTCAATAAAGCTGGAATGAAAAATAAAGGGAATCCACTTTACTAAATGGTATAATTGCATAACTAACTTAAATCTTAGGCAAACCTTTAAAAAAATCACTTTTCTGTCTTCATCAGCTGGAAAGAATCACTAATAGATGAAAAATCAAAGATGATATGTTTTGCCTTTTCGCTTTCTTCACTGAGCCTCTATTGGACTCATTAATTACCCAATCAAAAGGCAATATACTTAGTTGTTATAAGACACTCCTACCAACATGATAGAACCTGCCACCAATGCAGTCTAAGGTTTTGTTCTCCTTTCATTACATGTATGTGTTATTAGTTGTTAAACAATGTATTTTGATATTTCTGGATTTCACAATTCATACACGACTGGAAAAATAAAAATCATAAAAAACAATTTTATAATGAACTCTCCTAACAAATAAAAACACACACACACAAATCATCTAAATAGGCATTTACTTTGAATCCAATCAGCAAATGTTTATCATAATTCAAATTTTCTTTTTCATTTATTATACTTTAAGTTCTAGGGTACATGTGCACAATGTGCAGGTTTGTTACATATGTATACATGTGCCATGTTGGTGTGCTGCACCCGTTAACTCATTTACATTAGGTATATCTCCTAATGCGATCCCTCCCCACACCCCACAACAGCCCCCAGTGTGTGATGTTCCCTACCCTGTGTCCAAGTGATCTAATTGTTCAATTCCCACCTGTGAGTGAGAACATGCAGTGTCTGGTTTTCTGTCCTTGTGATAGTTTGCTGAGAATGATGGTTTCCAGCTTCATCCGTGTCCCTACAAAGGACATGAACTCATCCTTTTTATGGCTGCATAGTATTCCATGGTGTATATGTGCCACATTTTCTTAATCCAGTCTATCATTGATGGACATTTGTGTTGGTTCCAAGTCTTTGCTATTGTGAATAGTGCCGCAATAAACATACATGTGCATGTGTCTTTATGGCAGCATGATTTATAATCCTTTGGATATATACCCAGTAATGGGCTGGCTGGGTCAAATGGTATTTCTAGTTCTAGATCCTTGAGAAGAAGATGGGGTAATTTAAAAACCTTTCAATGCACAAAACATTTTGCAGCATTTCATATGAATTTGCATTACAAACTACATATACTTTAATCCCAAATGAAAGACTCAAGTATGCTTTTCAACCTAAGCCTCATTAAATGGTAGATGTGATCAGCCTTTCAATTTTCCTCTTAGCAAGATCTTTGGATAAAATATATTGTCTCCAAATTTTAAAATGGTTCCAATTTGCTAGTATTAAATAAGCACTTTTAAAATTAATTATCTCCTTTCCTGATAGTCTATGCTTTTCACATCCACACTAGAAATATTATAAAGTGTGCTCCAGGAAAATATGAAACAAAGATATCTTATTGTTTGACTTTCCTATTTGACCTTGTTTGCCAAGTGTACATTGAATGTCATGGATTCCATTGCTAAATCCAGAAAATGAATGTGCTACTGTCAGAAAGCCCATTTGACTGAAACCTCTTCTTTTGTGAAATTCATTCTGTAACCCTATACCTGGTCTCTATAAAGAATAAAATTGTATTTGTATGTCTTATAGTTGGTAGACAAGCAAAGTAAAATTGCTACTCTTTTTAAAAGCCTAGCTTTCTCTTGTTTGCTTTCATTTAATTCTACAAGTCTTTGTAGCTTCCTACAGTATGAAACCATTCTCTCACTTTGTCTTTCTCAACCATAAGATAAATCAATGCAAAACAGCCACTTTTGTGAACATCAGTCTTTCTTTCAGCCAGGCTCTCACAATGCAAGCACAGTGGTGCCCTCATCTTCTAATCAGTTTTCAGATATCATTTGATTGTGAAGGGGAGAGAATAGGAAATAAAGAGGAAAGAAAGAAAATCATTCCACTGATTTCAGTAGATTAGCGTTTTGCCTTCTTTTAGATTAAGAATTCCTTTTATAAAAATAATGAAAACATTCCTACAATAGTGACCATGATGAAGATGCTCAGAAGTAGCATTGCCCAGGTTTCACTTAGCAATGAATATTTAATGAGCTACATGACTCTGTGCAAGTTACTTAGCTTCTCTGTGCCACATTTTTCCATGTAAAATAATATTGCCCCTCTCAATAGGAGACTGTGTGGATTAAAAAGAGATAATGTATACAAAACAATAATCCACCTGAGTAATTGCTCAACAAAATCAATTCTTACTTTAAAAGCAGAATTTAATGAAATTTCCAAAAAGCCTAACATCCTATATAAAATCTTCTAAAATAAATTTGGTGAATTTGATATTCTTATCAGACTTCACCATATATCTCAGATCCTATATTTCAAAACATAACAAATTAATGTTATAATATTTTATAACAAATACTCTAATAATAATTTTCAAAATGGAAATGTATTTTAAAGTTTAAAGAGAGGAACAGTTCCTACATGAGAAAGAAAGGAAGATTGACATATACCTACATCAGACAGAAGTACTATGGGGGATGAAGAAGAAACAGCCCCAAAGTCTCCACACATGCCCACACACATTAGAACTGGATTTCCTCTTGGTTCTCAGTGGTGCTCAGCATTGAAGATAACTTGGATTCACCTGAAAGCATTTGAGTCCATCTGGATAAAATGCAGATTTCAGGGCCTCATCCAAGACCTACTGAATTAGAACCCCTGGAGAAGCAGGAGGCAAGAAATTGACATTTGACAAGAAGCCCCTCCCAGGCTCAAAGTCCCACCAGTGATGCCAGTAGCTCACGTACCATACTTCAAGAAACTGCAAGAATTGAAGTCCCAATTGAGCAGTAGCTATGATGGCCAATTCTTGCCAATGTTGCCTACATTTGCATTGTTTTTTAAAGTAGGCATACATGGAATGATCAATCTGTCTTTAATTAACACTTGTGACTGTCTCCCAATCAGAAAACCCAAGAGCCTAGTTCTCCAGTAACCAGGAAACTGTGTAAAATTCATTTTCACAGAATAATACGCATGGCTTCTTCAGTGCTAAACTATAATAGGTTATAATGGGAAACTAAATGACATTTGCCATTTTTCTGCAGATAATGTCATGTTATTCTCTTTTGCTATCCAATAATAGCCACTAAAATAAACTCTGGTCAAACAAACTCCCCCAAATACTAGAGTTACTTTGTGATTGTGCACTACATTGTCTAATTACCCTGCCACCGCATAGCACTTTCCACATAATTAGATAAATAGTAATTATTCTTTGAGGAGCCAATAACTCAGTGGAATTGGGGAATGGTAAAGTGAATCACTGCCTTACTGGGTAAGTATGGAAAAACATCTTCAATGAAGGTTTTAAAATCAGGCCACTGAAGCACATCTCAAAGGCTATGGGTTTTATATTATATCACATGAATAAAAATGGAACAAACAGAAAAAGGTTAGTGAAATGGCAGTTCATCTACTGCAACATCATTTCAGAAATTAAAGCTGGCAGCATAAGTTCATCCTTTTCCAGGGTATAGGAAGAGTGAGAAAGGAGTGAGGTAAAGTATATCCTAGCAACCCACTAAAGTATTGCCCAGAAAATGTCCTAAATTGGACAAAGAATCATCAGACTTGAAAAAGGAAGGTGAGTAAGTAGGAAATTAAGAAAAGAAAGGAACAGAGAAAATAAGAGGAAATAAATAAGGAAAGAAAAACCAATCTTAAAGAGAAACAACACTGCTGCCACAAAGTAGGAGCGTGGCACCACCCCCTCCCCCATGGCAACTCTATCACCACAGTAAAGATGCCTAGAAAGTGACAAGTTAATGAAAGATGCAGATATGGCAAACCAGACTGGAAAGGAAGCCTCTACAAAAGAAGCTTCATGGAAATAAATAAGAAAAATTAACCACCCTCTTTGTCCATCTCCCACCCCATATCTCATAGGCAAGCTTTACCAATGCTGTGTCTCATAAAAGTATACTTTAAAATATACTTTAAATGTCACAGTGACTAGAAAAATTATTGCTAATACTTATTCAGAAAATTATTTTCTTTTACATAAATTAACTTTAAAATATATTTTATGTTTATGAACTGTTTAGAATAACTCCAGATACTTTGTCCACATAGAAATGTATCCCTTGCCCTGCAAGCCTGGTTCAACATACACAAACCAATAAACAAAACCCATCACATAAACAGAACCAATGACAAAAACCACATGATTATCTCAATAGATGCATTAAAGGCCTTTGACAAAATTCAACAGCCCTTCATCCTAAAAACTCTCAATAAACTAGGTATTGATGGAACATATCTCAAAATAATAAGAGCTATTTATGACTAACCCACAGCCAATATCACACTGAATAGGCAAAAACTGGAAGTATACCCCTTGAAAACCAGCACAAGACAAGGATGCTCTCTCTCACCACTCCTATACAACATAGTATTGGAAGCTCTGGCCAGGACAATTAGGCAAGAGAAAGAAATAAAGGGTATTCAATTAGGAAATGAGAAAGTCAAATTGTCCCTGTTTGCAGATGACATGATTGTATATTTAGAAAAACCCATCATCTCAGCCCAAAATCTTAAGCTGACAAGCAACTTCAACAAAGTCTCAGGGTATGAAATCAATGTGCAAAAATCACAAGCATTCCTATACACCATTAACAGACAAACAGAGAGCCAAATCATAAGTGAGCTCCCATTCACAATTGCTTCAAAGAGAATAAAATACCTAGGAATCCAACTTACAAGGGATGTGAAGGACCTCTTCAAGGAAAACTACAAACCACTGCTCAACGAAACAAAAGAGGACACAAACAAATGGAATAATATCCCATGCTCGTGGATAGCAAGAATCAATATCATGAAAATGGTCATACTGCCCAAGGTAATTTATAGATTCAATGCCATCCCCATCAAGATACCAATGATTTTCTTCACAGAATTGGAAAAAACTGCTTTAAAGTTCATATGGAAACAAAAAGGAGCCTGCATTGCCAAGACAATCCTAACCAAAAAGAACAAAGCTGGAGGCATCACACTACCTGATTTCAAACTATACTACAAGGCTACAGTAACCAAAACAGCATGGTACTGGTACCAAACCAGAGAT
>NW_012120376.1:1429065-1429579 GCF_000951035.1 Colobus angolensis palliatus | reverse complement strand
CCAGCAATCCCATTACTGGTATATACCCAAAGGATTATATATCATGGTAGTATAAAGACACATGCACACGTATGTTTATTGTGGCACTATTCACAATAGCAAAGACTTGGAACCAACCCAAATGACCATCAATGATAGACCAGATTAAGAAAATGTGGCACATATACACCATGGAATACTATGCAGCCATAAAAAGAATGAGTTCATGTCCTTTGCAGTGACATGGATGAAGCTGGAAACCATCATTCTCAGCAAATTATCACAGGACAGAAAACCAAAGACCGCATGTTCTCACTCATAGGTGGGAATTGAACAATGAGATCACTTGGACACAGGGTGGGTAATATCACACACCAGAGCCTGTCATGGGGTGGGGGGCTGGGGGAGGGATAGCATTAGGAGAAATACCTAATGTAAACGATGAGTTGATGGGTGCAGCAAACCAACATGGCACATGTATACCTATGTATCAAACCTGCACGTTGTGCACATGTACCCTAGAACTTAAAGTATA
>NW_012120376.1:1413283-1428505 GCF_000951035.1 Colobus angolensis palliatus | reverse complement strand
GGAAGGAAGGAAGGAAAAATTGTATCCTGGAATTACAATATAAGGAAATCAAAAAAGATTATTTGATTTCTAAATAATAGACCTGTGCATGACTTTCTTTTGTCTTTTGAAACTCCAGGTGCAAGGAGGTGAGTTAATCACATTCCTTTGTTCATAGTGAATTGTAATCGTTGTAAAGTCCCTCCTTTGTTTTAGTTTAATTTCCAATTTATTCCTAATGTCCTCTCATCCCTCAGGCCCCCTTTTCTAACTTGCTTGCTATGTGCATTATAAAATGCCCATATATTTATAAAAATAGTAAGTTCATACAAATGTATAAATGTAATTTATAGAAGTAGTATTAGATTATGCATCCTGTTTCTTTTTAATTTTTTTTAACTCATACCTTGTTCCTAATACCTATCCGGGTTCTTAATGTGTATCCATGTTGCTCTATTCATATCCAGTTTGTTGCTTTTAAGTGCCCCATGTTAAACACGGATCTTTCACATTTGAATTCCTCAGTCCCCTCAGTATTGAGATATATATATCCTTTAGTTCTCAAGTACCACTCCCAGCAACAACAAAATATATGGATAAGAGAGAAAGATCATCCTCAAACATATTCATTTACCTTTGTGAGAATTTTCTGTAGGGTATACCTATGCTTGAGATGAGTAGTCATGAAACATATATTAACTTCATTTCGCTAAGCGCTACCAGATTGCCTTCCAGAATGACTATATTCCTACCAGCAAGTGGAAGGCAAAAAAAAAAAAAAAAAAATTATTTTTTTAAAAACTTCTGACCCAAATGCTTTTCATATATTTTTAAGAGTTCTTCAATTTCCTTCTTCATCCCATGGACCCACACTCTATTCAAATTTAGTTTTTTGTTTTATTTTTTAAAGGACTTATTTCAGAAAGCAGAAGGTCAACAGCTGCTATGTAATTTGGGCATAGTAGGAAATAAAACATGTTACGGTTTAAAAAGATTCAGCAATGAAATAGACTATTTGGAAGCTAAAAAGCTATACAGTGCTAGAATATGACATATTTTCTATGGAACATCCTATTTTCCTTTACAATACCCTACATCTCCATAAATCCACTCTCCCATTTTATACCCATAGGATTCAAAATCATATCCTTGGGCAAAAACAGCAGTACCGTTTAGAGTACCAGCAACTCTCAGAATGAAACATTTTCTGCTATTATCACCAGACAATATAAACCAGGATGGGGTAAAATTCTAGGTCCCAGGTTCCTGGGATTTTGTTTGTTTGTTTTGTTTTGTTTTGGGACACAGTCTCAATCTGTCACCAGGCTGGAGTACAGTGGTGCAATCTCAGCTCACTGCAACCTCTGCCTCCCCAGTTCCAGCGATTCCCCTGCCTCAGCCTCCCAAGTAGCTGGGACTAAAGGCACGTGCTACCACACCCAGCTAGTTTTTTGTATTTTTAGTAGAGATGGGGTTTCACTATGTTGGCCAGGATGGTCTCAATCTCTTGAATTCGTGATCCGCCCACCTTGCCCTCCCAAAGTCCCTGGGATTATTAATCAGTGCTCTATAAATCATTCTGGAACCCCAGCACTTTAAGAATCAGAGAAGTTGGTGCAATTTCCTTCTCAGAGCTGAAAATGAGCTTAATAGCCACTATTAGACAGACAAAGCTAATGGTCTCAAGTCCTAATACTAACACCTCTATGACTTCAGGTTTACTCACTGTCCTTTGTACTTACTATAATTACTGTTCTGTGACTACACCAAGCATCCCAGAGTCTCCTGCTAGTCGGTCTTCCCTGAACTATCACCATAGATCACATTGCTCATTCTCTCACCTCATCCCTGGCCTTGCTCAAATATCAATGTAACAGACAGCCCTCTCCTACCACCCTCTGTAATGCTGTGCCTGACACATTCATATAAACATGCACTCATTTTACCAACAATCTGTATCCTCTAACACTGCTATATTATCCTTCATAACACCACGTATATCTTGCCACTAAAGTGTAAACACACTAAAAGCAAGGATTTTGTTATTGTATTCATTGAGCAGTATGTAGAACAGTGCCTAGCACAAAGAAGGCATTCAAATATTTGTAGAACAAAAAAATTTAGATTGTGATAGACGCTGAAGATCCAACAATAAGAGAGCCCAGTCCCTGCCCTCATGGGGCTTACATTCATGTGGCGATACAGATGATTAAGCTGTAGAATGTGCAGGAGAACTCCGGTCTTCTCATTCATGTAGCTCTTTCCACCCTGCCATGCTGAACACTGTACAAAAGATAGGGCTTGATTATTTATTAACAGCTAAGGGAAAACATTAGTGAACAGAGGACTGCAAAGGCTGAGTTAGTTGCCTTTTTCCATCACATATCTTGAAATCCTTTGTAGTTTTTTTCCAGAGACCCATTCAGATTAGAAACTACAAAAGAAGAGGTAGCCATGAGGACTCTTTGAAGACTTGCATTATTCTCAAGAACATTTTCCATTATGTTTTTTGTACATGGGATATTATTTAGATTTTTTAAAAAATCATCACAGTAGTAACGTAATCAATGTGCATAAATTTCCACATGAACATACCCTCATGTACGGTTTAACAGTGGGTACAAGAATGGACAGCTGGAAATGTTTCAGTGGTTATGTAACTTGTCCTTAATAAGTCATGATGCTTATTTCCTAACAATGCAAGTAATATCTACCAAGTCTTGTTAGAATTGTGATAGTGTTTTATTTGCAAACAAGTTAGAAAATAAAGCTTCTGTTCCTATGCTTTGGAATAGAAATAAACATCCTATTTTTATTGTATACCAGACTCTCTTTGACTAAACTTGAAGAAAGTGAAAGGAACCACAGTTTTAAATACTGTCCTAGAATTTAATTGAGAGAGAGGCAGAGGGTAAAAGTTGCTTTGAATGTGAAGTTGAGCTGATAATACAATTTACTTTGTAGAAGCCACATTCCATTTCTGTTGACAGATTATGATATCTGACATAAGAGAAGTCCAAAGAACTAATTCCTGCACTGAGAGCTTAGGGACTCATACACCAAGATTAAAGGAAACATTGGACTTATTCTGAGTTACTTAATATGGCCTAAAGATTTTCGAAAAAAGGAACACAAAAATATGTTGTGAATAATTTTCACTGGAAGTATATTTTGTCCTGTTTATACTTTCGCTCATGGGAGCCATAAAGGACAAACGATTAAATAGCAGTCTTCTCATCTTAACCATTTGAGGAGAGGAAAGCAATAAAGATTGGTTTATTACATACAGTCTATTATTATGTGATAATATTGAATCATTACAGGAATGCTATATAGTTATTAGGGAATAATTTTTCAAGTCTCAGTGGAAATTATCTCTAGTGAGAAGTCAAATTCTCAAGTTTCTGATATTTACTTGTGAGTCACAAGTCTCCCCTGTTCGATATTAACATATTAGATTGAAAGCACAAAAATTCATTTAAAAATAAAAGAAATAAGTCACCAGCTCCCTGTACTTCAGAAGTTCTCCCAATTTCTCTAACTTGCTGATAACATCTTTCTCTTTCTCTTTGTTGCTCCTGTTTTGGAATGAGGGCAAAGGATCAAATTACATTTTTTCCACTGAATTATGATTTTCAGCACAACCAAATGAGATTGCTTTTTCTTTTGAAGATTAAGAAGTAGTGTTATGATATGTAAAATGATTTTCTGATTACCATATTTACATGTGAAATACAGATCTACATGTCACCTGGTTATGCTTCATTTTTTAATGGGGCATGCATTGGTAATCATAGCTCCGGACTACTCAGATATTCACCAGGCTCCACAGCTGCCTCAGCCCACAACCATCGCCCTTGGATAACGTGGTGCTCATAGTATACAATAGCTTCCTTTGGTCACCTTGAAATAAACAGCACATACTAAGTAGCTCTGTGCCCCACTATTGTTTGTATTACGTTCAGTGTATTTGCTAAGTAGAAAGAGCGACAGAATCTAGACAAACAATCTAAGTCATTTTTTTTTTTTTTTTTTTCTGTCTCACTCACTCACTCACCCAGGCTTGAGTTCAATGGCATGATCTCGGCTCACTGCAGCCTCTGCCTCCCAGGTTCAAGCGATTCTCCTGCCTCAGTCTCCTGAGTCGCTGGGATTACAGGCATGCACCACCACACCCAGCTAATTTTTGTATTTTTAGTAGAGACAGGGTTTTGCCATGCTCGCCAGGCTGGTCTCAAACTCCTGACCTCAAGTGGTCTGCCCGCCTCAGCCTCCCAAAGTGCCAGTATTATAGGCATGCACCACCATATCCAGCTAATTTTTATATTTTTAGTAGAGATGGGATTTCGCTATGCTGGCCAGGCTGGTCTCAAACTCCTGGCCTCAAGTAATCTACTCATCTTGGCCTCCCAAAGTTCTGGGATTACAGGCATAAGCCACCACATCCAACCCAAATGATCTAAGTTCTAAGAAAAAGTCTATCATTTACTGGCCATGAGACTTGGTTTAAAAAAAAAAAAGTCTCTGAAACTGTTCAATAATCAAACTCACCCTGCCCTTCTAACAGGATTAATTGCATCAAGTTGCAACAAAAGGTATTATATGGAATTTTAAAAGAGTGTGTGTGTGTGTACATATTTTGTTTTATATGCTTGAAAACTAAAATAATTCAAATTTGAAATAATTACATAAGAACATAGCATTATATAAATAGGCCTTGACAGAAGCAAACTGGGGAGAAGACAAGTAGACCGTCTATGTCCGAGGCTCACAATCTTCAGTGCTGATGCTGCCATCTGCTATTTATTCTCTTGGTCAAGTAAATGGACTTCAGCTGGCTCACATCTTGGGGAGTTGTTTTAAATAGACCATATAAATTATTTCTTTTCATCTTATGTAGTTGATTTGCTCCTCCAAATATAAAAAGGTCACTAAAATAAAAAATGTTCTCTAGTTTTAAGCATCCAGTGTTGTGAGGAGAGAAAATACCTATTTTTTCTTTTCTAAATTTATAGAAAACAAGTTTGCAGTACAATCTTAAGATTCTTGTTAGTGCAGCATGCTCCACAACTCATAAATCATAATGTGCTTCCTTGCAGCATCCTCTTTACATGTAGCTGAATTTAAAAAGCAATAAGGGGTGAACAAAAGTATCTCTGGTTTCTGTTAGAATGAGTGCTATGTCTACACATCTCTGCCTGCTTTTCAAACCAGTAATCCATCAAGTCTCAAGACAAAGAAATAAATGGTTCTGGTCAACTCATCACTGAACAAAGGTGCTAATGTACTTCTCTCTGGGTCTGGGTACCATTATTCCACAGCCAGAGTAACATGCACAATTTGTGTTTTGCCTTATTTAAACTAATGATTGCCTTTGTTAGAAACTACCAGGGAAATATTATTCCCTGCAAGATGCCAAACTACCATGAGTCCAGAAAAGTCTGCACCCTTCCTAAACAATGGTTGACAGGTTAAAAATTGTACTTCCGAGAACACAAATAATATCTAAGCCAAAAATAAGCTAGTCTAAAAGCACTTAAATTATTCAGGCTGCTCTTTCACCTAAAGCAAATTGGCAGAATTGGTAAATTAAATAAGGTAACATCTTACAAAAGGCCTCTTTTGTGGAAGGAAGTGAATGGATGTTACGGGATGTTGCCCCATAACAGAGTGTCCTCAAAAAGCACCAGGGGAAAATCTACTGTTCTTGTAAATTGCCCAACTTAAATTCAAGCTCTCAGCAAATGTTTGTTGAAGCAAATTAAAATCAATAAATTTCTTGGAGGCTTAAATCACCTAAAATAAATTGAAGATTATAAACTATCACCACAATGAATTATTCTTCAATTAATATTCTTCCACAGAAGACAACTATATGCTGCTGGTGGATACAGTGGATAACAGCGAGGAGGAAGGTTTTCCTGACAATACCCACACTTTGAGAGTTATCACAGGAATGCTATCATGGCCCAATCTGAGCTCCAGACAGAACTTAGCACCCTACTTCATGAGTGTCAACGGGAAGATGCCTTTCTCACGAGGGAGGTGTTTAGGGGAAATTATTATATTGTTGGTTTCCTTTTCACATGTAATATGTGCCCTTTTCACTTCCCAACAGAACTTAAAGCATTTCAAGGAGTAGACAGTGAAACAGATTAAATGTATTGTAAAATGCCCCAAGATTTGGAATCTAGAGAATGTTATATAATATTAAAATACATAAAATAGTTAATAACTAAAATGGATCAGAAGCCATTTAGGAAGCAATGAAATCAAAACCAGTATGTGAATTCATATAGAAAGACAAATTCTGCTGGTAATAAAATGTTGGAGATTTTCAAGTGATACTTCCTTTGGAAGACCTTAAGAAACAGAGCACATAATGTCTTCAATCACTCATTTATTCAACAACTGTTTATTGAAAGCACCTACTATGCACACTACAATTTTGCTTAAGAAATATTTTGTTTTTTAGCTTGACTTCTGATCAAAGGGACATATAATTAAATTATCATTCCACAAACACATTCTACCAGAAAACTAAGGTTTAGTGATGCAACTTGGCCCAACAATAGAGATGTGTCTCTTGTACTCTCAAGTATCACTGCAAACATACTTCAGCAGGAGGCTGTCTGTGCAAGCTTGGGCTCTGTGATGAGTGCTACAGGATGTGGGAGCCTAAGTTTTTATCTGATGTCAAACAAGCAGAATAAAGATTATCTTTTGACACTTAGGGATACAACTTTCATCTTTGTTTCATGGAAACAATCCAACCTCCATATATAGACAGACTACGGGGGTTCTTGTGAGCAAGACCAATTTTGTTTTCCCAAAAATGAAAATATATTTTCAGCTGTTCTTACACTGTACATGATGTAAGTACCTTTGATCAGAAAAATATTTTAAGGCAGATATGCGTTAATAGTGTGCTGTATTGATCATACCTCTTTTACATGATAAATTTAAAGGAGCACAGCATCTTGATGCTCCTGACCAAAATGAGTTAGCTATAAATGGGTCCTGAAGGTGGTGATCCCAATTTTGTGCAGCAGCATGGAATTCTAAAATAGAGTTACATGTGTCCTCTCACCAAGATGTAGAAAAATGCCTAGTGATCCATAGAAGAGAAGGACAATAATAACATCTACCCTATACAAAAATGAACTGTTATTACTTCTTCCCCAAAAAAGGTTTATGCCTAAGACATATTGAAAAGCTGGTCCCCCCATTTACTCCCCCAACTCTAAAACAGCAAAACGTTGACAAATGCTCATCACATTCTAAGTGTTTTGGCTATGTGAAATCACTCCTGGCTGACAAGGAATATAAAAATATGTGCTCCCCATTCTCTAACTCCTTATCAAACCTCTCAGCACCATCCTTGCCACTGCCTTCCCATTCAGAAAGAATGGTTACTGCCCTCTTCAGAGGGGAGAAGCCAGGGCCAGCTCACAGCTTGTTTTAGAAGGTGCACATGAGAAGCTGCCACTTCTTCCCTGACTCCCAGAATAGATGTGGTTCAAAGGTGTATCTGGCAAGCGTCCAATCATTTGAAGCAAATGTGTAGAAGTGCTCCAAAATAGGATGTCAGAAAGCATATTGCCCTTATAGCCTGCTAAAATAAATAGAGAGAGGTATACGTGGAGGAAATGATACCAATTACCCATGCTGGAGCCTGCCCAAGTCAGAACTAACACACCTTAAATGTGTAAATAATCACCCTCAGTATTTTAATGAGTTCAGTAATGGAGAATAATCTTTTCTTCATCCATTTCACCTCCAGAACAGCACTCCCTACAACTCAGTCTCTATTAACAATCTGCTGAGACATTAATTGAATATTGACCCAAAGAAATGTCTGCTACCTGTGGCATCACTACTCCCCAATCGAAAACCAGCTCTAAATTTGAGATACAGCAAGGAAAGAATTCCATCTCACCACTTTGATTATATTTTAACTGCTAGTACTTGGAAGCCAATGAATTTTATTTTAAAAATAAGGAAAAAAATTCAAG
The DNA here is from genome assembly GCF_000951035.1 of Colobus angolensis palliatus. Lineage (NCBI taxonomy): Eukaryota > Metazoa > Chordata > Mammalia > Primates > Cercopithecidae > Colobus > Colobus angolensis. The sequence goes on along the minus strand of NW_012120376.1, from coordinate 1,420,511 downwards.
ACAGCTGCAGTATAATGAAAAAAGCCCTGGATTAGCAGTCAGGAGTCTCAGCTTTCTATTACTGTTCTGTTCTTCCAAACTCTGTGACTATAACTATGGACCTTTCGTTAATTTATTCTTTTATTAGACTATTTATTGTCTACTCTGAGCTAAACACTGTGCCAATTTTTGTTAAAAGGCAATATTTATGTCTATTCTGACCAACACACAGGGTTGTCATAAGAATTAAACAAAATTACTTATGTGGTAGTGCTTAGCAAGCAATAAAGCACTGTGCAAGTATGAAGCAATTGTTATCAAAAACATTCCAACTGCTTGAATCTGCATCTGATCACCACGTGGAGGAGTGTATATGTATATAAATGGAATTTGTGGGTACATGATATGTAAATTATGCACAATGAGAAAAGTATTATAAGATATGTCAGTTATAACAAATGAAATATAATTTGGAGAATGAATGGAAATGGAGAAGCAGAATATTTAGGTGAGGAAAATAGTGACCTTTGTAAATCCCCACAAATTAACTGTGCATAGGGCTAAAAGTAAGTTACGATTTAGAAGACAATAAACTGAGAGAAGCAATAGAAAAAGGTACTTTATGCTCTATTCTGGAACCAGGTTGTCTCAGTTTAATTACTTGCTCTACCATGTATAGCTGTTGCCTAGGAAAAGTTGCTTAATATCTGTGCCTCAGTTTCCTCACCATCAAAATGTGCTCAATTACAGTATTCACCCTCTGGAATTGTTGGGAGGATTAAATAAGCTAACACATATAAAGTAAGTGTTATATAGTGCATTGTAAGTCTACCTAAAGATGAGCTATTTAACATGCAGATATTTTCTTTTACACTTAAGGGGGTTATTAGAAATAATGATGCTTAAAATTATTAAATCATAAACCAATTCAGTGAATGTTACTATAAGCATATATGTAGGTTTTTATGTCATTCCTTATTCAGAAATCCACAAAGGCTTCATTTTATCTACCATAAACTGTCTAAAGTCTCTTAAATCACTATATTTTCATATACTATCCAAATATATCTCACAACTTCTAATATGAATGCTACATTTCAGTTAAGTCAATTTATCCCTCTGTTGGTTCTTTTCCATTAGCATAAATACACACTAAATCTCCCGTCTTTTTTAAAAAAACTTTCTGATCTTCCTTATTTTCTGTTCACTTTCACAGCAAAACTCCTTAAAAGAGTTTCTGTGCTTGCTGTCTGAACTTCCTGTTTTATTCGCTCTTGAACTTACTCTAATTGGGTTTCACTCTCCGCTAGTCTCGCTAAAACAGCTCCTGTCAAGGTCACCAATGATTTTAACATTGCCAAGTCCAACTGTCATTTCTCAGGGCTCCTCGTACTCATCTATTCAGCAGAATTTGACATTGCTGATGACTTCCTGCTTTTGAAACAGTTCCTTCATGTTGGCCTGTAGAACAGTTTTCAATTCTTCTCCCATATCACTTTCAGTCTTCTTTCCTGGCTCTTTCTCATCTTCCTGCCCTCTAAATACTGGTATAGCTCAGGACTTGATCCTCACACCTCTAGTCTCTTTCTACTAAACCCCCTAGCTCATCTCCTCTAGTCATACGGTCTTAAAAATTATCTAAGGGCAGCCTTCTCTCAAATTTGTATTTGCAGGTCATTCCTACCTTCTGAAATCCAGAAACATAACCTGCTACTAGTGTTTGGTTCCATTTAGAAGTCCATAAAGACCTCAAAGCTAATGTGTCCTATAGAATGTTTGATAATTCCTCCCAAACCTCCTACTACCACCATCTCCCTAATTTCAGCAAATGGAAACTCCATTCAGAAGAATCTTTACTGATTCCCCTCTTTCTTTCACACTCCATAGGCTTCAATCCATAGGCTTAGAGTAAAGCCTATAAGATCCTTGTTGAAAATACATCTAACCAATTTTCACAGCTTCCACCACTCCCTAACCCTAGTCTTATTGCAGGAACATCCCTGCTTCTGCCCTGCTTTCCCTACAGTTTGTTCCTTCATAACAGCCAGAGTGAGCCTTTAATGTAAGTCAAACTGTGTCACTGCTCCCCTCAAAATGTCTAAATGGTTTCCCACTTCACTCAGAGTCAAACCGAACATCTTCACCATATACCTAAGGCACTACTGAACTGGCTGCTACTTCCTCTCTAACCTCATTCATCACTACTCACCACCTCCTCCAACCCCCTTTTTCTGCTCCAACTATACCACTCTTCCTTTTCTTGTAAAACATCCCTATGCAAGAAGACAAGCTCCATGAGAGTAGATTTTTGATGTTTTATAAACTGCTATATCCCGTAAACCAAGAAAAATTCCTTGTGATTTCCTATATTTATTGAAAAAACAGACTGAATGATTAGTCTCTCTTTGTATTGTGCAAAAATAATAGCGCCCACACATCGACTGTCATGCCCAATGCCTGCATTATGTCAAACCTTCATGAAAACTCTGAATACAAGCATTATTATTACTATGTAGATGAGTAAAATGAAGCCCAGGAAGATTACATTTCATGTCTAAAATCACACAGCTAGAAAGTGTCCACACTGAGTTTCTAACCAGAGGCTGTCCTCTTTTCATTAAACCTCTCGGCTCAGTAAACATTCTGCGCTCATTACTGTTCCCTAAACTGAGCTGATGTTCTTTCCATGCCTAGAATGCCCTCCTTCTAACTCTAAATCTCAGATGTCAACTACAAATCAATGCTTCTCACTAATTTCCTTTATTGACATCCCACTCATCTATATATCATTCCAATTTTTATCAATGTCTCCATTCTCAGAACTAATACCCTTAAAGTTTATAAAGAAGGAAAATAATCTCAAGCGTACATGCTTTTCCATAATTTTCTAATGTATATGTGTATGTTGATCTGCCCAAACACAATTGGGGGCTTTACTATAGAACCTATTTCATTAAAATGTCTGTCTCACCTAGTGGCGATTGAGAATGTTCATAGCAAGGGTTAAATGATGCATTACCTTGAAGACAAACAAATATGTAAAAGAACACAAGGTTCTTTTGACCTAGATGTCAAAAGCTACAAACTTTAGTGTTGCCATTCAGAAATTTCTGTCATTGACCATAAGAGCACAAAGAGTAGATGCCCATTTGCTCAGACTAATGAAAGTCTCATAGATCAGGATTTTCCTTTCTGTTCATGTTAATCCCTAATTTTCCTCATGGTGTAAATTGGGGACTCTTCACAAATGGTCACTGTTAAGTACAGACATGAAAATAATCTTTAATTTTCTAACACAGAGACTAAAGTGTGCATGTTCGTGGGATGTATATTTGCCTCGAGTGCTGCCTCTCGGTTCTCCTCCAAAAGGCAGATGAAAGGTTCGTGTTCCTTAAGCACTACTTCCCTCATAGTGCTCCCTCTCCCATAACACCCTGCACAGCTCTCTACTACTACCTGTAGATGAAATCTAGGCTTCTCAGTCTGACACTAAAAACCTCTCACAACCAGATTCTGCTCTCTACGTACTAATGGTCCACAACTTTGTAACTAACACTCTTGCCTTCTTTTTTTTTTTTTTTTTTTTGAGACGGGGTCTCGCTATCACCCAGGCTGGAGTACAGTGGCTGGCTCTCAGCTCACTGCAAGCTCCGCCTCCCGGGTTCACGCCATTCTCCTGCCTCAGCCTCCCGAGTAGCTGGGACTACAGACGCCCGCCACCACGCCCGGCTAGTTTTTGTATATTTTTAGTAGAGATGGGGTTTCACTGTGTTAGCCAGGATGGTCTCGATCTCCTGACCTCGTGATCCACCCGTCTCGGCCTCCCAAAGTTCTGGGATTACAGGCTTGAGCCACCGCGCCCGGCCTTGCCTTCTTTTAAGGAATACAATTATATGCACATGATACATTTACTCTATCCTTTGTCCCCTTGCACAGATAGGTTCCCTTGACCCACTTAAACTTTTCCACTCTTCACTTTAATATCAACATTGTCACCATCCTTCAGAGTCCGTATCTCCACTGAGAAAAGGGAAGCCACCAAAGTGGAGCTCTGTCACAGCTTCATTCAGACAAACCCATCTGTTCAAGCCTGCTTTTCCTTCTTCTCTCTTGACACACTGAGAAAATATCACTATCTTATTAACAATCAATGTTTCCAGCCATGCTCTGGATACCTCCTTCCCTCTGTTGCCTTTTCAAGACTTCTCTCAAGACCTCTCTCCTGAAACTCTAGTCTCTCACCTTCTCCTAAGTAATTCTCATCAACATTCAAATATGCTCCAAAATATCCCACCTTAAGGTGGGGAGGAAGACCTCATTTAATTCACCACTCCAGTTCCTACTCTGTTCTTCCTCATAGCTAAATTCTCAAGAGTTTCTACACAAAGTGCCTGCATTTTTTTCATGCCATTATTCAGTCCATTCTAATCATATTTCTAACCATTTTTCCCTCAAAATTGTTCTGGTCAAAGTCACCAATGACCTCCATCTTTCCAAGTTTAATGGACTCTCCCTTCCTCATTTTTGTTATATTCTAGTAGCTTTTGACACAGTTGTCCACTCAATCTCCCTTCATTTCCATATCTGTGTATTCACAGCTTTCTTCTTACTTGCCCGGATACTTTTTCTTAGCCTCTTTTCTGGTTCTTTCTCTGCTATCTCAACTCTGAATTTTTATTTTAGGTTTGAGCCCAGGCCAGCTCTTCTCTCTAAGCTCTAAAATACATCCTGGACATGTTCACTTGTCTGCATCTCCACTGACATCATTCCATTCTAGACCATCCGTTTTACTAGCCTAGTTCACTGCAACTGCCTCCTAATTTGTCTCCCTGTCTCATATTTCTCCAATTAGCCACTCAACAAAAGTGATCCTATTAACATAAATTAGTCCACTTCTGTCTACTGTGTCATACTCTCAGAGGCTTCTCATATCCACAGAATAAAACCCAACTTCCTTATAATGATCTCCAAGGTTTCACATAATCTCCCCCTTTCTCCTATGAGACTTCAGTTATCTTGTGCCACTATCACTCCTAGCTCATTATTCTTCAGACACAATAGTCTATCTTTAGTTTCCCAAATAACCTAAGTTCTTTCCCATATCAGAGCCTTTATGCTTCCTACACCCTCTTCGAAGAATGCACTTCTCCCATCTCCACATGGCTAGCTCCTTCAAAGTCATCAACGTCACCTCCTTAGAGATTTTTTTTAATAATCAAAGAGATTTATTTTAAGGAATTGGCTCATTTGATTGTGGGGCCTGGCAAGTCTGAAACTGATATGGTCAGTAGGATAGAAGCTCAGGCAGGAACTGATGCTGCAGTCTTGAGACAGAATTTCCTCTCTGGGAAATCTCAGTTTTTGCTCATAAGTCACCAACTGATTGGATCAGGAACCTCCTATTCTCAAGGCAGTCCCCTGATCTCACAATTCGTTTCAAATGTCTTCTTCACTCCATTTTCTCTAATTGTATACTGTGTTTTATCACAGCACTTCTCTCAGTAATTATTTTTGTTTGTTTTGGGTTTTTATTTCTTATTTGTTTCATCTGTCTTCTCTATTAGAATACAGCCTGGGACCAGGTCAGCCTTTTTCAATGTTGTGTCTTTCCATGGCTAACATTGTGCCTGGTTCATACGGTACTCAGGAAACACATGCTGAATGAATTGATAATTATGTGCAAGATTTAAGGGTACATTTGATTACATAGTATGTGATTCCATTTATATGAAATATTCAGAATAGGCACATCAATAGAGACAAAAAGTAGATGAGCAGTTGCTAGGGCTTAGGGTGGATGAGAGAAATGGAGAGTGACTGCTAAAGAGTATAAAGTTTCCTTGGGGGTTGATAAAACATGTTCTAAAACTGATTGTGGTGAGCAATAAATAAGCAACTCTGTAAATATACAAAAATCATTCAATTGTACATTTGGGGTGAATTGTATGGTATGTAAATCATGTCCCAATAATGCTGTCCCCACTGTCCCCCTCCTCCCCAACATAAAGACATTTGACTAATCCATTAGTTGATTTTTATTTCTTTTGACATTGTATTGATAAGAAATATTTAATAACACATATTTTATTTGTTTTTATAGTCCTTAAGGGTACCATAAAAAATAAATGCCTATAGGATAATGCTAATAAGGCAGTCAAATAATAAAGAAGTATTTTTTCAACACTTGCTACATACAATGCAAAGTATTGGAGATAATCAAAAAGAAAAATGTCTCCACACTGCCATTAAAGAGTTTAAAGAACCAATTTAATTCAGATTAAGATGATTAAGAGGAAACAGTGAAGATCACTGTATCAGAAACCTCCTGTGACCCATCTCCTATCCTCCCACAACCCTTTTTGCTCCAACCAATGCTTCAGTAACAAGCTGTAAGCAGGTGCAGTCCTTCACCTCAGCTTTCTACCAGGGGCTTCCACTCAGCCAAGTGGGACACTGCAGAACCGCTCAGCCATTTCAATGTGTGTGCAAAGTTGGAGGAGGTGGGAGTTAACAAATGTTGCAACTCTTGCCTACACGGGAGCTGATGCATAAATACCCCAGTCTTCTGTGTCTCAGGTGCACAATTCTCCGATGTACTGTACACCAATTCTCAAAGTTTGATCAGTGGGACTGAGTCACAGCTGCCCACAGTTGTAAGCAGATCACAAATGCACCTCAAATAGGCTTTCACTCTTCTCTTTCTCTCTTCCAAGCACTCCACTTATGTACCCTGGCATCACTTCCCCAGATAAGCTACTTGTATGAAAGCCGTTGTCTCAAGTTCCACTTTGGGGTGGGAGGGATCTAAGTGTCAAGCAATTTCCAAAGTCTGTTTCTCTATTTTTATAACCTTACCAAGAAAAACCAAAATTTCTGAATCCAAAGCATAGCATACTGCCAGTCAGAGAAGATGACCGTAAATCCTACTTAGTCTGCACATTTGCCAAGCTATTTCATTCAACAATTCATTCATTCCTTTATTAAACATTGATCATCCACTATTAGCCAGCTCTCTTCTGGATTCTGGAAATATAGCAGTGGACATAAAATCCACCCTCTCTGGAGGTTGTATTCCAGCAGGAAGAAACAAACAATAATAAACAAATATACTAAAGTGTATATAGGGGTGTGTGTGTGTGTGTAGATACATATTAAAGTGTAAGTGGTGGTAAGCGCAATTTAAAAAAGTAAAATAGGCCGGGCGCGGTGGCTCATGCCTGTAATCCCAGCACTTTGGGAGGCCGAGACG
>NW_012120376.1:1371839-1412490 GCF_000951035.1 Colobus angolensis palliatus | reverse complement strand
GGAGGCTGAGGCAGGAGAATGGCGTAAACCCGAGAGGCGGAGCTTGCAGTGAGCTGAGATCCGGCCACTGCACTCCAGCCCGGGAGAGAGAGCGAGACTCCATCTCAAAAAAAAAAAAGAAAAGAAAAGCGAGGGTGACAAAATTGGATTTACATTTCTGTAAGATGATTCTAGCTGTTATATGACAAATTCACGGTGGGAGGACAAGAGAGGAACCAAGGAGATCAGTGAGAAACACTAAACAGCGATCCAGGAGAGATATGACAGTAGAGAAAGATGAAGGGAGGAAGAAACCATTCTGATGACTTCACGTTTAAAAAACAGCAGAGGGATGTGTTAGTTCCACTTAAGCATTGTTTTTTGGATTTTTTTTTTTTTTTTTTTTGCAAATAAACATTTTGACAAAAAGCTGTTCACATTTGAACAAAGTTAATTTTAAATGTTTTTTAAAACAACACAGTATACAACTGTTCATAGTATTCCTACCACTTACAAAGAAAAGTGGAGACTAATTTCTAAGCACCTATTTTTAGAAAATAACTTAGATCGATCCCCCTCAGTTCCAATCCACAAGAAATCACGGGTCAGATGTAAATTATGCAGTCAGGAGGGAAAAGAAAATCCTTGACACACTGTTCTAAAGATTAAAAAATCAAAAGGAATTTGATGAGAACAAATATAAGGAAAGAATTTAAGGAATAAGTCAGAGCAAGTAAAAGGAGAATGGAAATTTTCCTTTAAAAATGCAGTTGCCCATTCCTGTCATTCAGGACATCAATATGAGGGGAAATAACAGGTTTCAAGTGAAGCTACAAGATTACATCTTCACAGTTTTCTTAAATAAGTGCAATATAGCATTATATTTTTAAAATATTTCCAGAAAACTTTATTTTTAAAAATACCTTTTGTATGTTCATTTATGTTAACTCTTCCCCCTTACCCTCATCTTAAAAAGATAGTGCTCTCATGAAGATTGAACCTAGACGTAAAAATGCAAACAATACTTTTTTATACCACAGGTAAGTATCTTTCCCCTCTTTAACCAAAATTTTAGATATTAAAGGCCAACATTTCTAACTGATATGCATATATAAAAGCATTTAATTAAGTGTATACTATTATTTTTCCCATTTTACAGATGGGGAAACTGAAGCTCCAAGAAGTTAAATGTCTTGACCAAGGTCTCACAGCTGGAAGCCAGAATGTAAACCCATGAAGTCTGGCTCCACACTCTCAACCACTGTAAATATCACCTTGTAATATACTACACAGATGGTAGCTTGGTTCAGAAGAAAAAACAAAAATAGAAGCAACACCTGGAGGATGTAATTGAAGAAAAACAAGGAAGGGGCTGGGAATACACATCTCTCCTCATCTGCTAATTCTACCAACTGCAGAGAAGGTACAAGCAACATCTTCTGATCCTGCCAAACATCTCACCTCGAAGTGTGATTTACCTCCCATATTGCAGGCAGCAGCTCATATTCTGAGGATTTTCTTCTAGTAGTAGCAGTCAAGTGCTAACCTGCTCTGTAACAATATAGGGCATCCTGCCAAGGAAGCTGGGTTTTTATTTAGCTGCATGAATGAGATCTAGTTTCAAATATAAGACTTCCTTACTACTTATTCTAGAGATTTCATTTGAGACTGAAAAATATACTGGCCATAAAATGATCTTAGTATGAGAGGAAATCATTCTATTTAATTCTAGGGGGTAGTTCCCAACCTAACTGAATGACAAATTCAAAATATCATTCAACTAAAGCATGCCCCTTCTTCAGAAATGGCCTCATGACCCATACACTTCACGCAATAGCCTCAGCACAAGAATACAATGAGCTGACTTTGTTATAAACCATGGCTTTCATTCACTGGTATCCAAACTTAACCTCATACGAATCCAACTAAGAAGATTTGTCAGGTACTAATATCTACATTTGCTAAATAAGAAAGCAAAAGGACAGGGAGCTTTAAAGTCTTGCATAAGATTATATAACTAGGAGAAGTATGGAGAAAATATGTGGATATGGCTTCCTAAAACTGAAGATTAGGCCATTTGTTCATTCATTGTTGGTGAATTGGCAAATCAACTGGTGACTGAAAGCCTCTCATGTGCCCAGCTCCATGCTAATCAATAGACTTCTGTAGAGAACAATTTGAAACTCCCAAGTAAGTATTTAATCCACCTGTGCCTGTTTCTCTATCCACGTGCTGAAGCAAATACTAGTACTATATCCCAGAATTGCTGAGAAAATTAAAAGAGGCATTGCATATCAGCATTTAGCACAGTGTCTGGCACAAATTATTATCATATTTTTTAAATCCTGCAATTAGAGCTGTCTAATAATGATTGAACTCCTCTCACCAGAAAGGCAGAGATACAGGCTGTATAACATTTATCAGAAATAATGGATAAAGCCTGTTCCAAACCTATGAGACTATGGGAAAGAGGTAGCATCTTGGCCCATATAGGTTCTTTTCCTCTCTACTTGTTGATATAGGAGAGCTTTCTCAGAAATTTTCATACATTTCCAAAGATAATACAAACAAATGAAAAATTAATATGATTTTCAGAGACACACCAAAATAAATCAGATGCTTAGATTAACTACTCATTTATTTTTCCATTAAGGTCAATGTCATTTTCCATTGCTTATACTTTTTTAAAAGAAAACCAAATACAGAAACTAAAACTAAATCACAGGAAAAAGTTAATAAATGTGGCTGTTATTAGTTTAACCCTGTACATTAACATTCTAACGCATACTGCCTGAGTAGTCCTTTAGTTTCTCCAGAGATTTTCATTATCCCAGCTATATTAAGAGGAGCTCAAAGAAAGCGACTACATCATATGTTTTTCTTAATTCCCTGCCATACTTTCCAGCATATAGTAGGTGGCAAATACCTTTATACAGCCATGGTAGTTCACAGCCACCATGGCTATGAACTAGATTCCATACCAAATGTTGGCAAGGATGTGGAGTACATGGACCTCTCATGCATTGCAGGAGGGAGTCAAGATTTTTACACCAATACTGGAAGAGTGTCTGACAGTATTTTCAAAAGCTGTACATATACGTACCCTATGACCTAACAATTTCACTACTGGTATGTGTTTATGTGGCAATTCTACAGCAATACTACACTGATGCATCTATGTATTTAAACATGCATAAATATGTGCACACACACAGAAAATGTACAAAGGTGTTTAAAGCAGTATTATGTGGAATATCCTCAAACTGGAACAATAGAAATATTCTTCCAAGGTATAATAAATGAATTGTGGTATATTGATATGATAGAATACTATGCAGCAATGAAAATAAGGTATTGCCTTTCATATCACTCTCACCAACATGCTAAGCAAAAGAAATAAGGTTCAAATAAGTTTATACTCTAAGATTCCATTCATGGAAAGGTCAAAAGCAGGTAGGATGAATCTATAGTGATATGATGCAGAAGAGTAATTGCCTGTGGGAAAGGGACATAAGAGTAACTTCTGGAGTACTAGCAATAAAAATATTTATAGAAGTAAAAAGCCACAGGACCAATATCATTGCGTTCCACTGCTCTCTTCCCCCTGCCTATTGAATCAATGTAATTTATAAATATTCTATAGAAATAACAAAAGGCGGGGAAAGAACATTGTAGCAAAAACCCTGGAACTTCTCTGAGGTTCTATTGCTGCTTCCAACTAGCTACAAGGTTACTTATGTTGCTAAAATATTTTGTTCCTTCTCATCTCTAAAATAAATGTATTGAACTGATCTCTTTTATCCATTCAACAACACAATATATAGCAGAAGTCCCCAACCTTTTTGGCATCAGGGACTGGTTTCATGGAACACAATTTTTCCATGCACTGAGGCAGTGGGGTGTTGTTTCAGATGACTCAAGCACATCACATTTATTGTGTACTTTAGTTCTATTATTATTACATTGTAATTAATATATAATGAAATAATCACACAATTCATCATAATGTAGAATCAGTGGGAGCCCTGAGCTTGTTTTCTTGCAATTAGATGGTCCCAGCTCGATGTGATGGGAGACAGTGACAGATCATCAGGTATTAGATTCTCATAAGGAGTGCACAACCTAGATCCCTCACATGCACAGATCACTGTAGGGTTTTTGCTCCCATGAGAATCTAATGCTGCCACTAATCTGACAGGCGGTGGAGCTCAGGCGGTAATGCAGGCAATGGGGAGTGGCTGAAAATACAGATGACGCTTCACTTGCCCTCCCACTGCTCACCCCCTGCTGTGTTGCCCAGCTCCTAACAGGCCACAGACAGATACCCATCTGTGACCCAGGGGTTGGGGACTCCTAATATATGATGATTCACATTGTATATCAAAAGTAAATCAAAAAATTGTAATTACAGCTAATTAAAAACTATGTAAACATACAGATGAAAATAAGATATTATGGAGAGCTATAATTAGCTGCTGTTAAGTGATGATGTTATAGAAAAGTTTTAATATAAATAAAACTTGCAATCAAAAGATCCCATGATAACAAGAACAAAACAGTGTTACCAAAAAACAAAAGCCATATGGTTTGATCCCCAACCTGGAGGACCCTAACGCTCCAATGCCTCTCTCTTCTGTGGAATCACATCACTTGTCCCCTTTGTCCAACCAATGAGAAAATCCTTCAGAGACTGGTGATAATATGGTAGGGAAGGTAACTGCAATTAGGTCTTGTAGTGGCTTATGTTTCACTGCATTTTCATATAGCCTAGGACATAGTACTCTGTATATTACAGTTATTCCATAGATATTTCTAGATTTATTTATTTGGGATAATAAAAAGGGAAAATTTCTGTGAGACACACACTTGAATCATAAGAGACCTTTTTTAGTTTCTCCTTTCCTTACAAATAGCCCACATGTAACCTCAGTGTTCTTTCTCTAACTGAAATCTTGGCTACTCCCTGAGCACCCTGCCTCCCTTGCATCTCAAGTATTGGCTTTCTCTCACTTTTGCACAAAGGGCCTAGCTACAAGTGAGGTGCACTCTTTGCTTCTCATGATAGCTTCCTGATTATTCTCCCCATCTCTTCCATAAAATTTTCTAGCTTAGAATCTCATCTCATCAGATTACATTACTCGCAAACCCTCGTTGTTGATGTAGTCTACTGATACCTGAGTCATTTCCAACTATTGCCAGACAATTTTAGCTCCTGGTTTACTATGACTTTCTAAAACACAACCCCTATCTTAATTTTTGGCTATTTCAGTTCATATAGAGATAGTCCTACCAACACCCTGGCCCTTTCCTGAATTTCTCTCCTCTAATAATCATATCATACTCCCTATTTTAGGTTCTCATTCCCAAGTCATATTCTTCACTTTGTTGTTACCTATAACCTCTTAAAATCTAAAGTTTATGCATCCATCTCCTGGCATGCATCTTTCTATCTTTCTACCTTATTCCTTCCAGTACATCAATTCACTCTAAAAATGCTTAAACCCCACAAGTTCTTGCAAAGCATTAATTCTATTAATTCTTTACATCCTTCACCCATCTGACATCCTCTCTACCCTTCTTACTTAGATTAAATTCTATTGCCAATCATTGGAATTACTCTCTTGCATACATCCTTGACTCCTTTCCCCTCTCATCACCATCATCTCTCACCACCATCATGTCTCACCACCATCATCTCTCACCACCATCATCTCTCACCACCATCATTTCTCACCACCATCATCTCTCATTATCATCATCTCTCACCATCATCATCTCTCACATGGATTACTGCATTAGTCTCCTAACAGGTTCCCCAGCTTCTGTCTTTCTCCATCTACAGCCTGTTGTCAACACGGTAGTCAAAAGGATCCTTTTAAATGTAAATATGGACCTGTCATTCACCTATTCAATAATGTGGCTTCCATCTCAGAGAAAAACCAAAGTCCAAGCAATGGCTTACAAAGCCAGCCATGAATCGCACCCATTATGTCTGATTTCCCCTCCTATTCTCATCCGCTAACTCAGCCCAGGAAGCTACACTGGGCCCCTCACTTTTCCTCTATCCCACCAGACATGCTCCTACCTCAGAGCCTTTGCACTGACTGTTTCCTCTGCCTAGAATGTTCTTACCCTAGATATACTCTCATGACTTCCTCCTTTGCCTTCGAATTTTGCTTAAATCTCAGCTTCTGAATGTGGCTTACTCTCAAATACAATTTAAAACTGCAACCCATCCATCTCAGCCTGGGACTTCCTATCCTTCATATCCTACTCTATTTTTCTTTTTACCACTGTGCTTTTAAATGTCTACTCTACTACACAATTTGTTTATTTATTGTGTTCATTGTTTCTCCCTTGTCTACCACCAGTAGGATTTAGACTCCATGAGGCAAGATCTTAATCTGTCTTGTTCTCTTATATATTCCAAGTACCATGAGAGCAATGGCTAGTATATAGTAGATGTACAATAAATATGTTTACATAATTTAAACATAAATACATTTCTATGTGTGACTTGCTGGATTTCAATAGAAGCAGAACCAGACTTGAGTAAAGACTTTCACATTTCTCATTTCCAATTTTTCTACAAGAAGAGCATGCAAAAAAGGAGAATGTTTCTAATTGACCCATATGTTACAGTCTAAAAGTTAATCTCTACATTTGCTTCCCATACAGAAAAAAAATTCTTAATTGTAGATCCACAGTATATCTATAAAATCACTTTTAGTTTATAGTTATCTGAAATATTATATATTATAAATGAATAGCAGTTACCAAAATCATTACGGTATCAATTAAGCAAAAATATAAAGTATTATTTTATCTTAAATACCAACACTTAAGAGCAGCCACACATAATTAAAGAAAGTGAGAAGATGAAAACTTTTATGCTAATTCTGCAGGAAACTTCAAGCCTCTTCTAAAGTTTTAAGAAATGAGGCCTTTGTTATGTCTATTTTCACTTCAAAGCATGGCTTTCTTCATCCCTGTTACAAGTGGATCACCAGCACTGCTCTGATATGGTTAGATTCTTTTCAACTCATTTAAATGAAATAGAGAGCTAGAAAGGTGTTTCTGATATTACTAGGCAACAGCTAGAAGAGAGACGAAGCAAAAAGGTGTTAAAAAGAAGAAAAGTTACTTGAACTGAAAAGAGCTGTATTGTAAAATAGGAATGAGCTTCTAGTCTCTGCTCAGATATGAGTAAAGAGAGGGAAAAAAATGAATGTCTCCAAGTTTGGTGGGGAATGTGATAGGGTATAAATTGTCTTTAAGATAAGTGGGATGGGCAACTACTATATGACCCAGAATTTCCTCTGTCGGATATGTACCTAAAGGAAATGAAATGAGTACTACATAGAGATATCAGTGCTCCCATATTCATTGCAGCATTATTCATAATAGTCAAGATATGAAAACAACCTAAGTGTCTATTGATGGGTGAATGGATAAAGAAAATGTGGTACAGATACACAGTAGATATTAGAAAGCCTTAAAAATGAAGAAAATTATATCATTTGCAACAATGTGGATGAACCCAGAGAACATTATGCTACATTAAATAAGCCAGAAACACAAAGCAACATAATGTATGATCTCACTTATTTGTGGATTTTTTTTAAAGTCAAATACATAAAAACAAATAGAACAGTGGTTACCAGGGATGGGGTGAGGGGGGTAAACTACATGGAGAGATGTAGGTCAAAGAGTTCAAAGTTGCAGTTATGTAGGATGATTAAATATAGAAAGCTAATGTGTAAGATAAAGACTATAGTTAATAATATTGTATTGTATACTAGAAATTTGCTAAAAGAGTAGAATTTAGGTGTTACCACCAAAAAAAGACAACTATGTGAGGTGATGGCAATGTTTATTTGCTTGACTGTAGTAATCATTTCTTTACTATGTATGTGTATATCCAAACATCATGCAATATACCATACATATACAATATAAATGAATAAATGAATGAATGGAAGAAAGGTTCTAATTTTTATTGCTGTCGTCTCCACTTTAACCTTGCTTCTTCCTTCCATTTCCAATGAGATCTTAAATATAGATTATTTGTGACTTCAGAATACAGATATGTTTCTGGAAATTCATATAGAAGATAATTTAATTTAAAAATATAGGAAATGCATGTTTAATTCATTTATATGCATATAGCATTTTCTAGCTTACTGGCAACTTTAATATGAAATTTTAGCATGAAAGTGCTTTCAGGGACTATATACCATATATATTTTAGATAATCTAGTTCAAACTACTCATTCTGAGAGCAGGAAAATTAGGACCAGAGAGGATCAATGTCTTCTCTAAGGTTATAGGGATAAACTAGAAAGCAGGTTCCCTCTCTGTCATCCTGCTTTCTTTCCATTAATCCACAAAAATACTATATGTATTTTACAGATAAGCAAAGTGAGGTGTAGACAGTTCATTTGCCCTAAGTTGCACAAATAGTAAGTGATGCAACTCAAGTTCGATGTCCTTTCTGATTCATATACGTGCCAATGAAAAAACATGTCTAAGAAAGCAATAACTGCAAAATCCAAAAATAAGCCTTAGATAATCTACCCTCAAATCATCTACTTATTAAAATTTACAATTCATCATTTTCCTATCAAGCTCTATTAAGCAAAATAAACTCAAACATTTTCATTTTTATACTATGAAGACTCATAGCACAGCTTTAATGTATTTTTTCTTCTCTCGATTTATCAAAACTATTTCAATCTCTCTTAGATGATTTGAAGAGTATAAAATTTAGCCTGGTGATGGTAGTGCTGACTAGATCCTAAATTGTTTTCCATTTTGATGATACTTTTGTTTTGTAAACCAAGCACATGAGATTTGAAAGGTTTTCGGTGTTTTTTGGTTTTCTTGTTTTTGTTTTTGTTTGGTTTTTGGGTTTGTTTTTCTCTTTAAACCTTCCAGTTTCATCACTGCTTTTTGTTGGCAAAGGCAAACAGGGTTGTGAAGTGTGCCCTCTGCTGGTAAGAAGAGGAAAACGGTCATACTTCAAACCAAAGCGATCTTACGAATTTCATATGGATAGCAGATGTATCTGAAGATCCGAAATATAGTAGCCTACAAATGATTGATTTAAAAATAACTACCATGCTATAATAACATAACCATATATAATAGTCACTTAAAATTGGAGAGAAAATAGATTTACAAGACATTGAATAGTAATATTTATACTTGTTTCAGCATTTTGTTTGCTTTACTACTAACTAACGTCTAAGAGAGGTTACAATTGGGAAGAGAAAGGGAAGTCATGCTCAGATGGATGGAGCCACCCAGTGTTTTTCCATACTTTACCGAGGAAACTGTCAATAGTTTATCAACTTCAAAATATCAACTGCAAGCACTGACATTATCATTCAAATGGAAGTCACCAAATTCAGTGACCAGTATATCTTCTCCCCAACACATTTTCTATCACAATTCATCAATAAGTCCCCATCAACCCTTTTAATATCTCCTTGCAAGGCAAAAAGGGAGACAGATCCCTAACTCATCACAAATGTTCATTACAAGTGTGTGCTTCAGACATCTGCAAGTTACTTAAACTAACAACTATAAACTTATTATATTTCTTATCTCATAAGACTAGATGGACTATATATTTCTTTTTATGAGGTGTTAAGAAATGAATCTTGCCTGTGAAGCATGTTTGAAGGAAACTCTGGGAAGGGTGATGAAGATGCGTCCTGTGTGATTTGTCACCTGGCCACCTCTCTACCATTCTTCCTGGCCCCCGTGCTCCTTCTGCTCCAGCCACACTGACCCCTTCCTATTCCTGGAGCATGCTGAGCACATCATCTCCCAGGGGCTTTTGCATGTGCTGACCCAGCCCCTATGATTGTAATGTTCTTTACACACACAGACACACAGCCTCTTCTTACAGCTCATTGAGGGCTCGGCATAAATATCCCAACATTAAAAAGACCTTCCTTTATTACCCTATATGAAATCACCACATCCCTTTACCCCGATCTTCACAATATTTATTACTTGTTATTATCACAGTGATTTTGTTTAATTTATAATCCATATCTTCCCAGGAGGAAGCAAGCTTTGTGAAGAAGAGACTTAACTTATGTGGTTCACTGTTCTGTTCACAGTAACTGGAAGAGAACCTAGTTCATAGTAGGTCATAAATATTTGATGAATGGATAAGTAAATGAACTTATCAGGAACACTACAAAGATAATTTCTGCTTTGAATGGGAGAGTGATCTAACGACTTCCAGGGCACCATCCTGTAATTTTATAAAGATAGATCATCTTGAAAAAACAGACCCCATCTTCTTTCTTTTGATTGCTAGTCATACACTTTCACAAGTCCTTATAACTTTTTTTAAAGTTTTACTTTTTTTTAAATTGATACATAACACTACGGGGTACAATGTGGTATTTACATACATGTATACACTGTATAATGATCAAATCAAGGTAATTAGTGAATCCATCACCTCAAACATTTATCGTTTCTTTGTGGTAAGAGCATTCAAAATTCGCTCTTCTAGTTATTTTAAAATATACAATTCTTTATCGTTAAATATAGTCAACCCTACTGTCCAAAAGAACACCAGAACCTATTCCTCCTAATTGGAATGTTGTACCCATTTGCAAACATTTCCCCATTCCTCTAACCTTCCCAGTCTCTGATAACCACTATCCTACTCTCTACTTCTATGAGATCAGCCTTTTAAAATTCCACATATGAGTGAGATCGTGTGGTATGTCTCTTTCTGTGTCCAGCTTATTTCACTTAACATAAGGTCCTCATAACTCTTTACAAAGAAATAAAGTATAAGCAAATCAACTAAATGAATTTGTAAACACCATGAAAAAAGTTTGATTGGATGTTTAAATAATTCATTGCACTACCGTGTAAGGTATTTTTTCTTCTTCGTTACTGTCATTTCCGTTTGATCATGTATTTTAAGACAAATAAAATACAGCAACTATAAATAATCTACAAAAATATCACATTACTGGACTTGATTAAGTGGTTAAATACCAAATATTTCACATAGTTTCTATGCTTTCTAAAATTAACATTATAATAGAATAATGTTTTTCAAGAACTGAAAAGGTAAAGCAGTAACAGGAAGAAAACAAAATTTAAATGTGTGAGTATATGCTAGTACTTACTATTTATTATGATACTGCCAAACTCTGTTAAAAGTATCATCACACAACACAACATCTTCTAAATCTAATTCAAAAATGACATACCTAAAATTTATCATAAAGAAATATGATATTCTATTTAAAATATTACTACTGTAACACCCATCTTTGAGATGAACACATTTTAGGTATGCTTGTAATCCCTAAGGAATAAGCAAAATAATGAAATTGGTAACATGTCCAAATATTCCTACCTGGCTTTCTGGCATTGCTGTCTGTCTAGATGCATCAGGATTACACACAAGAAAGATGATTGCAGTTATTTGGCGTTTTGACAAATGCCTGACACTATCCATTTTATTGCCAACATTTTAGGCCCCTTATTGCACATGATGAGAGAACTGACCTTTGAAAGAAAATTGTTGGGTCGAATAGAGAAAAATCAAACGACAGAAATTGATAGAAAGAGGACTGTTGTTGCAATCATAATTGGATCATCTCAGATGACCAACTTTTCTAACTAGTAAATTTTTGTAACTTAATCATGTTTACCAGTGAAAATCTCCTATTACAAACGTACACACATTACACAAGGGAGAATATTTTAGCCCATGTAGTCATTTTTCAGAAGAAAAGCAGAGCAATGAGAACTTCAGTATCTGGTCACACATAAAATAATCATATTAAACACATAATTTCAGGTCTTCATAGCATTTTGCAAAACACACTGTTTAAATTATTTGAAAGTCAATTAAGTAAATTTGGGGGGCATCATAAGGCCAAAAGATGATGCAGGTCCCCTTATTTATAAAATCATCATGTTCTCTTTTACTCATCCTTCTTACATTGGTATCAAGTAACAGCAGAGAAAGCTCCACTTTCTTAGATGTATTCATTTATTCATTTGAAAAGCATTTCTTAAGTGTCTACTATGTACCAGGAACCAATAGTTTCTGGGAATTTGAAGATTATACATAATCCCAATCTCTTTAGAGCTGATAGAAGATATAACATGGATGATTTCTGATTTGTGTTTGACATTACCACTATGAAACGCTCTCAAAGAAAAGTCAAAAGGACACTAGGCATTTAGATACGAGCAATTCAGAAACACTCATTTGGCTTTATCAGACATAAAAAGTAGATAATTATGTGAAAGTCTAATATTATTTCAAGTGACTAAGCCATCCAAAGTGAAGCATTACGTCATTCCATCCATTTATTACTCACAGAAGGTAATCAGATAATTCTATTCTTTGTTTTGCAGATGATGAAACCAACATTCTGAAAATTTGTGACACATACAAAGTCAAAAAATGAGCAGTTCTTAGATATGAACTGAGGTCCACTAGCTCCTAGTCCATGTTTATTCCCATGAGAATAATTATCCAACCACATAGAATAAACTCATCTTCCTTCCCTTTCTGTCTTCAGACACTGATAGGAATGCCTTGGTGACAAAGTACTGTATGTTTAAATAATTCAACATTCTTTGAAAACTGCCCTCAAATAGCTACTCCAGTGCCAAAAAAGAATAAAGGAGACTGGCTAGCTGAGGTAGTCTCATAACATACTTAAATGTGCCTAAGAAACACACCATTCTCAATTAGTTTTTACATTTTTGTTTTTTGTTTACTTTTGCAACATTCAAAATACCTATATAAAAACATTAATTTGAAACTGTAGTATAAGGTAGCCAGTGGCTTGTATAAAATAGACCAGAGTTAAATCCCCTGCAACTGCACTGAGCTCTTCTGTAAACTTCAGTTTGCCTCATCTATAATAAGGAGCTAAAGCTGACTTCACATTTGTAAAATACTTGCTTGACCTCTCAGCACACAAATGCTAAGTAAATCATAAGCACTAATAGGGATTCTATGAGAATGGCTCCCTAATAGTGCTTATACGCTACTGACAATTGTTTGTACTTGATTTTCAAGTGTTCTTAAATCATTTCATAGTGCATGCTGAACATTACCGCTAGAATCTGTAGAAATCTGTAATTTCTAAGGCTTCATATGTTTGGTCACTTTTAGTGGAGATTAAATAAAAGTGATTTAGTGGTGATAAGAAGAACTCCAACTCACCTCATATACACTGGTGCATTGAGAAACATCAATAAATGTTAATTATCTGACTGTCACATTATTAAAACTTTGATAAGTCTGTTCTTCTCATAAAGCAAATATAAAAAATAAAACATTTTGTCTGTAACAAAACTCTTATTTTTATCACTTCTATTTTCCTTTAGGTGATGTGCCCTATTGAAGGCAACGGGAGACACGTACATCATCTATCTCGTATTTCAACATTTTTCAAAAAAAAAAAACAGACTGTTGATTTGTTTTAACCTCCACAGATGCTTTGTGAAGGTACAAAGGTACGTATGGTCAGGATGAGACATTTCCTATTTTTATAAGCACCTTCAAACTTCCATTGCTTACATTCGTATTGAATTTTCTCAAAGCACAAAAGTAAAAAAGTCTCTACAGGAATAAAACTGTATCCAAACTATTCCATCTCAGACTTTGTCTTATTCCTAAAAGTACTCTACAGAAGCAAATATTTGAAAACGTAATGGGAAATAATCCAATCTAAAACACAGTACCCAAAATTTAACCTTATCAATAAAAAAGAAAATCAGTATTTTGGTACTATGATAGTACTAAATATTCCACAAATAACACACTCAGAAGAGAAAAAATAAAATTCTATATTCCTGATTATTGCAGGGTTTTAAAAAATCACTTAAATCTAAATACTGGAGGGAAATGTAGTTTGCAGAAAATCGTGGAAGCACAGTCACGCTGCAGACAAAATTGCCCTGAAATTTGCCCAGTTCAGAGCCTCAATGCATAATTACATATTCTCCTTATTAAAATGCTGGAAATTAATTTCTTGCCCAAGAGGAATTCATAGCCCCATGTTTAAAGCACAAAGATTACAAGGGAAACATTTAGATTGTCTACAGATGCCATCACATGAATTTAGCCTATTATTATTGAACATTTGCAGTTTATGGACAAAAAAATAGTAAATCAGTAAGTTCAGCAGGATAGGCTGCTTAAGAAGGATTAGACTATCAGACTATAAATGAGATAGAATTTTACTACATGGAAATCAGTGAGATAAATTTAAGCTTTGTGGCTTACAAATTTGTGGTATTTACTGCAAGGGCAGCACAATAGAAATCAATGCCTGCCACTACCCACTCATAAATCTCTAATCATAGCATGTAACAGGTTTGAACTAACGCAGGATCAAGTAGAACACAATTTTCCTGGTTAACATATTATAAAAGTAGGTGTGTTCATAAACATACAACAAGAAAAAGGAAAGAAGACTTCCTACTGCTAATGGGTGCCATTTGAAACTTAAGTTAATAGTGAGTCTAAAATTCCAATAGCTAATCCTTCAGGCAAATACTGCACCCAGATATTAAATACTACACACATCATCATCACACAGCATGGCGGCTCTGTTGGAGTTACTCTATTAGAAAAATCACCCTTATTACTAGTCTAATACCACAGTGTGAGTAATGAACTGCACTGTAAGTTGTATAGCATCATTTAATGAACTGCAATAATATGAAATTTCCTTTTGGTCTGTTTAATAACTTATCTTATTCACTCAACTACTCAGGCTTCAAACCTTGACCATCTAATATTAGACACCGGGAGATTCACTGTGTAAATATAACCAATTAGTTGTAAGTTAGTTGATAATTTAAGGTCACCTTCAAATATAGCACAATCAAAAGCCAAAATACTATTTCACTTTTACAACAATTGGTATAATGGCAACAGGTTCTAATTTACAAAGTCTACGTAATAGGCCTCATCAATATATGCAGAAGGAAAATTAACTATCTTGGACCCACTTTGCAGGAATAGTGCCAGTGCCATGCGAGATGCTTCTTAAATACTTCATATCTGACTATTGACTGATATCTTAGTGAACTACTGTGGAATGCATTTAACAAAAATCTTTAAAATATATATTGTTCCACTGGGCTATATAAACACACATCAAAACATCCTACTGACAGCAAAAACCTTAATTTTATAATTCAGGCAATAAAATACAAAGATTATAAAGCTACATTCTCAAGAATACAGGGTAAATTTAACACATTAGTGGACCAACTTTGACAGCGAGATACCAACATTTACAACCGAAGATAGTATATTAACCAGTGTTGCTGTGTAATTTATTTTGTGTTTGTGAGCTGAAAGCAATTCAAAATGATGTTCAGGCTGGGCGCAGTGTCTCATGCCTATAATCCCACGCTTTGGGAGGCCAAGGTGGGCGGATCACTTGAGCCCAGAAATTCAAGATCAGCCTGGGCAACATGGCTAAATCCCATCTCTACAAAAAAAAATACAAAATTAGCTGGGCATATTGGTGCATGCCTGTAGTTCCAGTTAGTCAGGAGGCTGAGGCAGGAGAATTGCTTAAACCTGGAAGGCAGAGGCTGCGGTGAGCAGAGATGGCACCACTGCACTCCAGCCTGGGTGACAGGGCCAGACTCTGTCTCAACAAAATAAAAAATAAAAATAAAATAAAATCATGTTCAGTTGTCAGTACTTTTCATCTTGGCTGCCATACATAGGCCATAAAGCAACTTAAAGTCAGATTCCACTAGCATTTATTAAACAGAACTATTAAATATCAAGTATTGTGCTAGACTTTTCCACATAAATTGATAATTCTCATGATAAACCAGATTTGGAAACCACCCTGCCCAGTGGTGAGCCACATCTCCACAATGCTATGCCCAATAGCTTCAATGATAGGACAGACAACCTCCTAAAAATAAAAAGTCCATCCATTTCATCACGCAGAGCTCTATCAGCAAATTCTGCTATAACTAACCAAAATCTGTTTTCTAAAAAGGTCTATCCTAGCACCTCTTCTAGTATTACAAATGAGCCCTCTTCTCTCCTATACAAGAAGACAGTTATTCACATACATGAAAAGTTACCATGTCTCCAACTTGCTGCAATTTAAACTTGTCTGCCCCATCTTTGATCTTTCTGGTAGCATTCCGTCTTTTTCCTTCTTATAATTTACAACTGATATATCATGTTTTTATTCACTTTTTATAGCTTGTGTTCTCTGCTAAACAAGGGATCTCTGAGTTTGAGGATCATGTCTATTTTGTGAACCATTGCACAGCTAGAATCTAAAACATAACAGGTACTCAATAAATATTTGATGTATAAATTAAAGAATAAATCATTTTGACGCATAAGCTCATAATCTTTGGTTTATATCACCACACTCATTTTTAGAGATAGAGTCACAGGAGAAGAGTAAGAGTTCCTCAATTAGCTGATCTCCTACATAGTAGGAAATCTCAGTAAATGGTTTTAAAGTAGATTTTTTAACGATAAAGGTCAGCAGCATTTATTTATTCTATAAATACATATATTGATTTTCTACAAAGTGCAAACAATGTACCAGACACTGATGATATAGTGGTGAGCAGAGTAGATATAGCTCTTGCCCTCATGATGTGGTAATGAAATTTAAGAGGTTACTATATAGAGAAGCAAAGTACACTATTTATTGCAAGAGAATTGCATTAAGTTCACAACCTCACATAGATCCGGCAGTGAGACATCAATTAACTATCTTGTAATCAGATAATAACCACAGCAAGGAAAAAGAGAAGATGGCAGACCTCAATTTAAACAAGTAAATCATGGAGTCATAAAGCTGAGACATGAGTGGTCCAATTCATAAATGCAGAAAGTAGAATGGTGGTTGCTGGGGTTGAAGGGATAGGAGAATGGGGATTTGTATTTAATGGGTATAGAATTCTATTTTGGGAAGACGAAAAAAGTTTTGGAGATGGATGGTGGTAATGGTTGCACAACATTAATAGATGTAATGCCACCAAATTGTACACTTTAAAATAGTTACAATGGCAAATTTTATATTGTGTATATTTCAACACCACAAAGAAAACTACAAAAAGAACTGTGTCACACATGGCAGTTACATTTCAAACAATGTAGTAGTCATTTACCATGCATATACAGAACTCAGGGTCCTCAGTTTTTGAGTTGTTTTTGAGTTCCACGTGCACAAATAAGGAGAAACACTACCAACAGCAGGAACTTAAGTGAAGGAAGACGACCACATTTGACAAATGATTTATCATTATGTGACCAGTGAGAAACCTCAAGGATGCCGACAGCTCATTTTTTACTTAAATTCCCTTTCAGGAAAGCTCTCTAGGACTGTGAGACTCGGTGATTATTTTTTAATTCTCTCACCTCCAAAACACAAAGAAATCTTTACCCCTCAAGTGAAAAAGCTTAACTTTGCAAAAATCCTAGGGACACAGCTACCAGAAATGACTCAAGGATGAAGTCGGGAAATACTGGGAAAGCTAATTGGAAAATGTTAACTCTGTCTTAACACTCCAACTGCCCTCAGACCTTTCTTCCCACAGGTGCCAGGGAAATCATATTTAAAATCAAGATGCAAGTGGCATATGACTGAGGAGAAAACCTCCATTCCTAATATAAAATGTAAGGCATACTGCAACAACATCCCTCTGAGCCCTTCTCATAATCGACCATCCTACCAATCATTCATACGGATAGCAAAACCAGAACAGTGTCACCGCCAAGCCAGTCAAACTGTCAACAACATTTATTATTGTGTGTACAGGGTACCAGTAAGTGATACAAAAGAAAAAGTCTCATCCTTTGCCCTTCAGGAGCTCATAATAGGAAGAATAATTATTTCTGCCATACATGTAGGGCAGGGGAGTTGGAATGCAATGAAGAAAAGAGCATGAGCTCTAGAGTGAGACAGATCAGTGATCTAATACCAACTCTATAACTTTTTAGCTGTATGACCTTAATGATAATACATAGCTAAATTACTGAGGGCTTACCACGCACCACGAAGTTTGGTCCATAATCCATCCCAGCTAATCTTCACAAACCCTATAAAGTAAATACTATTATTGTTTCATACATAAACTCAAGCTATTTAATTTCCCTGAGCCTCAGTTTCCTTGAGGGAATGCAGGATTAATATCAACTTTTTATCATTGTTTTGAAAGTTACATGAGCTAATGTTTAAAAAAAAAAATAGCTTAAGATACTGTAGACTCTCAGTATATGAATACTGATACCAATATTTCACTAAATGTCTATAAAATGCACATATTTAGAAAAATTACTCTAAGAAAGCATTTTAGATATCAGTATTTTGTTATAAATAGTCTGAACTATTTGTAAATGCAATTTAATTCAGCAAGTATATATATTCTTGCTATATACAAGATACTGTGCCAGTTACTGCAATATGCACGACAATATATGACACAATTTCGGTCATTAAGGAGTTAGTAATCCAGGAAACTAATAGCAGAATAAATTCTATCTTAAAATTAACTCAACTAACCAAGGCCTAAGAGTTGCGGATGTGGTGAAATATTTTTATTCTGGAGTGTATTTTGTTATATTCTCCATCACTGTTTTGAACCATAACTGCAAGATGACTTTTTCCCTGAAAAATATAACTTTCTACAAGTTAAATACCAGGTTATTTCACTAAAGTATGGTTCCTCTTGTTTTTCATATTAATATAGCATATATTTTTATAAACACCTGTACCAAGTGAGCACTTGCTGATTTTCAATCATCAGCATGCAATTCATTCAATAAAAGAAAACAAGCAGCCAATATTCAGGCATTCTGTTTATAATGACAACCTAAACTGCCATTCAAGCCCACTGCTGTCTGTTATAATTATCAGAATGAATGGAAATAAATGATCAATAATGGGAAAGCTTCTTATTCATCTCCCATGGCAATGTGCTTTCAATTCCTAGTGAGATTTCCCAAGATATTTATGGAGAAATCTTCCCAGAACATTGATCTCAATTGAAGATCTTATAGTTTGGGAGAATGCAGGGAATTTCCCCATGGAAATGGGGAAAGATATGATATAAGGTACTGGGCATTCCCACAGTAAACAAGTACTGAGCATTTATAAAATATTTGACAGAATTGATAACATAGATACTGTAATTAGTGTGCATTATAAAATGTTTCCCATCCCTCCAGGTAAACTCCATCAAACTACAGTTTTAAAAGCAGTTAACATACTGGAGTAACAATCATTAGTCAAAACCCATTACATTTCATTGTGAAATCCCCAGTGTTATCAATCTCTTTCATCCTTCCAGGAAAGAATAGCAATCCATGTATATGATTAAATGATATCACCATTTATTCACACAAAATCAAGCAAAGGCTTAAAGATGGTATTTAATATATTAGAAATGTCCATTCAACTAAGCTTAAAGTTAAGTTTAAAAAAAAATTCACGTTTTACACCACAAATGATGCTTCTGGTTCTTAAGTTTCCAATTTAATTATTTTCAATTTCCTAATATATTTGTATTCAATTTTAGTTTTATTCATTTTAATGCTCAACGTTCAGACTACCTCATTATAAATATTGAAAGACAATCTCATCATTGTAGATTAAACTGATTCCAAATCATCTCAACAGGATATTGAGAACTTACCTTTAACCGAAAATGTTTCATTTTATTAAGTTGATACTAAATGACTACAAATGCCAAGTTCTATACCGGCACTAAACATATAAAAATGACTTCAGAACATAGTAAGAAGGAGAAACACAAGAAAGACAAGAATTAAAATACAACATGAAAAGTGCCACACTAGTATTATTATACCAAAGCCCCACAGAAACACAGAGGGAATATGCCCTCATTACAGCCCCCTTCCTTTCATTTCTACCTGGAAGAAAGGAGACCCTACATTTCCAAAGGAGGTAGTTTTAGGCTTAATATTAGGGGACAAATAATAGCTCACTAAGAAAACTTAAAAAGAATGAAAGAACATTCCAAGTAAAGAAAAATGTAAGACACAAAGCCCAAAGGTAGAAATGGGCATGGTGTTTTCAGAGAATGTCAATTAGTTGTGTCAATGAGTTGCAGCACAGATAACACTGGGATATGGACAGGGAGTCAGATGAAAAGGGTGAAGGTGAAAATTAACTACCTACAAACCAAACTGTAAAGACTATTCTATTTCATGCTAAGGAGTTTATACTACAGGCAAGAGCTACTCATTTACATTTTCTTTGTGTTTGAAAATGATTTCAGTAAAAACAACCCTTAACTCACTTCTCATTCACTGAAATGTACTGATTGAGCACCATTTCTCTGACAGGATTGGCAAATATCACAATGGCCAAAATTTTTCTGCAGCCTGGTTTGATATGGCCCACAAACTGAAAATAGTTTTTACATTTTTAAATGAATGAAGACAATCAAAGTAAGAATAATATTTCATGACACGTGTTTATACAAAATTTAAATTTTAGTGCCCCTAAATAAAGTTTTATTTGAACACAGTTATATTCACTCCTTTGCATATTGTCCATGGCTGCTTTTGTGATATGGTAGCAGAGATAAGTAGTTGCAATAGAGACAATATGGCCTGCAAATCCTAAAACACTTACTAAAACAGAAAAAGGCTGCTGATTTCTGTGCTAGATACTGGGAAAACAAAAGGTCTAATTATGGAGATGAACAGAGAAGCAGATCAATACAATTCAATATGATAAGTAATGTGGTACAAATAATCTCATAATATCAGATTAACAGATGCTTGGGACACACAGCCCAAATGGTGGGAAAGGACTCTGAATAAGGAAAGGCTTCTTTTGTTTAATTTATTATTATTATTATTATTTTTATTTTTATTTATTATTTCCATAGGTTTTGGGGGAACAAATGGTATTTGGTTACATGAATAAGTTGTTTAGTGGCAATTTGTGAGATTTTGGTGCACCCATCACCCGAGCAGTATACACTGTACCCAATTTGTAGTCTTTTATCCCTCACCGCCTCCCACCCTTTCGCTCAAGTCCCCAAAGTCCACTGTACCATTCTTTTTTTTTTTTTTTGGTCTTTCTGCAATATTTTATTAAAGGTCTTTACAGAGCAACATTGGGACTCCAGAATACAGCTGCCAAGGAGACTCTGTTATGCTGTGGGGACTGGCTGGGGCATGGCAGGTGGTTCTGGCTTCCCACCCTTCTGTTCTGAGATGGGGTGGTGGGCAGTATCTCATCTTTGGGTTCCATGATGCTCATGTGGTCAGGCAGGGGCTTCTTAGGGCCAATCTTACCAACTGGGTCCCACGGCAGCACGATCTTCACCTTGATGCCCAGCACACCCTATCTGAGCAACACATGGCGCACGGCAGTATCAATGTAGTAGTTAACAGGGTCTCCGCTGTGGATCATCGGGCCACCCACAAACTTCATGGATTTAGTCCTCTGTCCTCGGAGTTTCCCAGACACCACCAACTCGCAGCCTTTAGCCCCCCTCTCCATGATGAACCGCAACGCACCATAGCCAGGCCCTCCTCACAGCAAGCCCTCCTAGGAACTTGTAACACAGAGATTCTGCCTGGGCAATGTCACAGACCTCTAGCGGCCACCTTGTCAGCATAAAGCTCTACACTGCCCTCTGGAAAGTCAAATGTCTTCTGAACTCCAGCAGTCAGTTCCCGAATCCACCCGCCCTTCTCACCAAGAACATTCTGTGTTCTAGTGGCTAAGATAATCATTTCTGTCCTGGTTGGTGTAAAGGAAAGGCTTCTAAAACTGGATTAGATAAAATGTAGAGACCAAGCAATGAAGAGCCTTACATGTCCTGCTAAAGACTTCAATTTCATACTGAAGGCAATGGCAAGCCTTTGATAGGTTTTAAGGTTTATGACATGATCAGTTTTATATTTTAAAATGGTGATCCTAGAAGAAATTTATATAATTATACTTAATGCCATTTTCTTCCATAGCAAACACAACACTGGGATGTCAGGATTATTTCCTCTAAGAAGAATTAACAAACATTCCGATCAGGCAATCATTCTTATTCACTTTTTCTCTCTTAATAAAATAATAACAACAACAATAATAGTTAGTACTTTTTGAGTGTTACCATGTGCCAGGCACTTGCTAAGTGCTTCAGTGTATTAATTCGTTCAATCCTCACTCATATAATCTGAGCAAGTAATTCCTGTCAAACTGGGTACATAAAATAATATAATTAGATTTAACCCTTTTCTGGATGAAAACATTTCTAGTGCTCAAATCACATATTCTTATCTGCTCTTAGGCAAATGTACTGAACAGTTGAAGCATAAACTTTAGCTCCCTTTATCAAGCAAAACAGGTAGTTATGTAATCACTCGTTTATCCACTCCAATTACTGACTGTCTGTCATGTGCCAGTAACTGTGCTGGGAAGATGTGAGTGTATACCAGCAAGTAGTTCTCATTCCCAGGGGTTCCTATGGCTGAATGAGGGGAGGAACCATATCACCAATCTCAGACCTGAACCACAGTCATTGTTTATCCCCCTCCACCCAGGATTATACTGTTGGATATATCTAATATTTGAAATTCTTATTAAAATATCTACCTTCTAAGCAGTCTTGTGAGTTGATGTTCTGGTAAGAGAGAGAAAAAGACAATGAGAGACAAAGAGAATCAATGAGCATCAGCGATGAAAATGAAGTCAAGAAAGACAGAAATCACTGGTTTCTAGAGAGCCAATGATTGATATTTCGGCCTGTTTTCCAATAGCAAATTGAATGAAATAACAATGGATTGTTACCTGGAGTAACTAGGTTGGAAGTAAAGGGAAAGGGGCTTAGTGAGGGGAGGGTGAACAGCTAATGTCTGGACAAGAGGGGGACCTCCCTCTGTGATATGTGGCATTTGCCTTGATTTATGCTATAAAAGGTGCAGGAAATTTTTTATACATCTAAATATTTTTTGTGTTAGATAACCTTTCTTTTGAGTTCAGATCTGAATTTAATAATCATATATATATCTAGGATAGAGGATATACTATGCTTTACAGGTTGAATAACTTTGTTGGAAAATTAGATAAAATCAGATGAAACAAAGAATTTGCTATAAGTCAAACTAAGACTTATGAACCATGAGCTTAAAATTAAGATTTTGTAACTAAAAAGATGCTGAAGTGTATCTGGAATTTCCTCTAAATTTCCAACAGCAGCTACATACCTCTGAGCTTCACCAGAAATCAACACAGAGAGAGAATGATGGCATTTTGTAGTTCTCTACTCTTTCAATTCACCTGAGATGGATAGCTTCACTACTACATCTACTCTTTACAATCTGAACTGGACCTGCTGCCAAATGGAAGGAGAAAAATTAGGTACAGAAAAAAACACAAATCTCCCAAAACACTTTCCACATATAATTTTCTCTCATTAAATGTTTTTCTTCTGCACATTATCATTATCCTCAGTTATGTTATTAGAAGACTTATAAGAGAGTTAAACAGGCATTTGTTAAGATTGTGAAAAGTCAAAAGTTTAGATAACTTTGAAAGATTCTTTTTGTGTCTGATTTAATTGCAAGTTTTTCAATATTGGAATCGGTGCTACTGCTTGAAAACACTCTTTGTTCCTATTTCTCTTGCATGCTTCCCATTTGGAGACATTTTCTACTTCATGCAGATCCCTTTCCCCTCTCATCCCCACAAAATCTGGTATAATCATCTTTGTCGCTACCAGGAAAGTCAGTAAACAGCTCCATGATCTCAGCATTCATTCTCTTTCATTTTCTGTGTATTCTTGATATATGCTATTGGAAATAGAGTTCCCCAAAATCCACAGCATAAGTAACCTGACTGTAGCATATTAATAAGAAATGAACTCTCATGCAAAGTTAGATGAATAGTTGCCTGGATAGAGATATAGGTCCCATTGTGCATACCTTCTTCTAAAATGATTTAGTGATAATGTCCAAAATGCCTATTGGTTGGTTAGAGCACAATCTCTGCAGATTAGTTTTGCATTGCAGCTCGACAAAGTTAATGTCCCATATGAGAAACCATTTTGGATCTCAAACTACTGAGAATCCTAGAATGAAACTTAGAAAACACCAATTTGGACATTGGCCTTGGGAAAGAATTTATGACTAAGTCTTCAAAAACAATTGAAACAAACAAAAAACACATTGACAAGTCAGTGCTAATTAAACTAAAGAGTTTCTGTATAGCATAAGAAACCATCAACAGAGTAAACAACCTTCATAATAGGAGAAAATATATGCAAACTATACATCCAACAAAGATCTAATATCCAAAATCTATAAGAAACTCAAACAATTGAACTAGCAAAAACCAAATAACCCCATTAAAAAAAATGAGCAAAAGACATGGACAGACACTTCTCAAAAGAAGACATTCAAGCAACAACATATGAAAAATGCTCAACATCACTAACCATCAGAGAAATGTAAATCAAAACCACAGTGAGACACCATCTCACACCAGTCAGAATGACTATTAGAAAGTCAAGAAAAAGAACTCTGGCAAGGCTGCAGAGAAAAGGGAACACTCATACACTACTGGTGGGTATGTAAATTAATTCAGCCATTGTGGAAAGTAGTTTGATTTCTCAAAGAACTTAAAACAGAACTACCATTCAACCCAGCAATCCTATTTCTCTGTATATATCCAAAAGAAAATAAATCATTCCACCAAAAAGACACATATACTCATATGTTCATCACAGCCCTATTCACAATAGCAAAGACATGTTGCCTATCAATAGTGGATTGACTAAGGAAGCTGTAGTACATATACACCGTGGAATACTATGCAGCCATTAAAAAATGAAATCATGTCCTTTGCAGCAACATGGGTGAAGCTGTAGGCCAATATCCTAAGCAAATTAACACAGGAACAGAAAACCAAATAATGCATGTTTTCACTTATAAGTGGAAGGTAAACACTGGGTGTTCATGGACATAAAGACGGCAACAATAGAAACTATGTACTACTAGAGGAGGGAGGGAGAGAGGGAAACAAGGGTTGAAAAACTAACTATTGGGTACTAAGCTCAGTACCCAATAGTTATATTTTTAGTAGGCTTCTTTTTGCCCTTGGAACTTAAATTATTAACGATTCTCATTGATTGGGTTCCGGCATGTGCTGAAATATATATGGTATAAAAAATGAACAGGGTTGGCTGTTTGCCATGTTAATGTGTATTACCAGTTAATTTAGAGTCTTGACTACTTCTTTATTCTGGGTTTTAGCTCCCACTTATAAGTGAAAACATGCATTATTTGGTTTTCTGTTCCTGTGTTAATTTGCTTAGGATATTGGCCTACAGCTGCACCCATGTTGCTGCAAAGGACATGATTTCATTTTTTAATGGCTGCATAGTATTCCATGGTGTATATGTACTACAGTTTCCTTAGTCAATCCACCATTGGTAGGCAACATGTCTTTGCTATTGTGAATAGGGCTGTGATGAACGTATGAGTATATGTGTCTTTTTGGTGGAACGATTTATTTTCTTTTGGATATATACAGAGAAATAGGATTGCTGGGTTGAATGGTAGTTCTGTTTTAAGTTCTTTGAGAAATCAAACTACTGATCTTGTAATTTGATCTTGTACTCATCTCTTGTCACTAGAACAAGAAGATCTGGGTGACGGGATCAATCATACCCCAAACCTTAGCATCACGCAATCTACCCAGGTAACAAAACTGCACATGTACCCCCAAATCAAAACTAAATGTTGAAATTTTAAAAATTAAAAAATAAGTGAAACCCCGTCTCTACTAAAAAATTCAAAAAACTAGCCAGGCGAGGTGGCGGGCGCCTGTAGTCCCAGCTACTTGGGAGGCTGAGGCAGGAGAATGGCGTGAACCCGGGAGGTGGAGCTTGCAGTGAGCTGAGATCCGGCCACTGCACCCCAGCCTGGGCGACAGAGCAAGACTCCGTCTCAAAATAAATAAATAAATAAATAAATAAATAAATAAGCAAATAAATAAATGAAACACTTTTTAAAAGAGAAAAAAATCTGATTTCTAATAAAAAGCTAATCTTTGACAGCCTTCTTTCAGTATTAAATAGATTTTTAAAATATTATGGACTGTTTGTACTTAAATGAAACAGTTTCTGCATGAAATCTATCATTCGTATTTAAGCAGAGTGGGTAAAATTTAGCCAGAACATTGGATGGCTATTGTTTTACAATTGCTATTGTAAAAATAATAAAATCTGTTTTAACTTGCTTTGTATAACACTTAGTAGAGAATAAGCCTTGCATTTTAAAGGCACCTAATAACGAAAAAAATGTTTTATAAGAAAAATTAGAACAATTTTTTGTATTCTAGCACTGATTTTTGCAAATCCCTTGCTCCATCTTAATTACAATGCATACTAGAGTTTTTACCTAAGGAAAAAATATATTAATAAAAATATTGAGCATCTACCATATGTACTACAGAGGAACCCAAAATAAAGAAGTAGTCAAGACTAAATTAACTGGTAATACACATTAACATGGCAAACAATCAACCTTGTTCATTTTTTATACCATATATATTTCAGTACATGCAGGAACCCAATCAATGAGGATCATTAATAATTTAAATTCCAAGGGTTAAAAGAAGCCTACTAAAAATATAATTGGAAGAGCTTTCACATCATCCTGTTTAGGTGAACATAAACATTAACCATGAAAAGGATTAATTAAAATGAGTTTATTGTCTTTCTCTAACCCTCTGATACACTAATGTTGAAATGGAATAGTTGCTAAGGTGTTCCACTGGTGTGGTTTCCACTCCTCGCTTGTTTCAGAGGTTTACCTGAATAGATACCCAGTCAAAGAAGTCACATAAAGAAGACAGAGAGAAAAACATAAGTTCCTTTGAGGTGTGCCCTTAAAGCGCCCTGCCTGGCTTCCCCACAAGATGCAACAGGGCAAACCCAGGATGGATTTGCTTCCTTCTTGCTGATACAGACTTCTAAACTTTCAGGTTCTTGGCAAAGCTGGAAACATCTCTTGTCACTAGAACAAGATCTGCTTCTTGGTCTGATTCTCTTTCCAGCTCCAGCTCAACTTGACCTTTCATGATGTACACTTCCTTGTTTGTCTCACAAACAGCTCTGATTCCTCTATCAGCTGGCAGACAGTGCTCATTCTGTCCAGCTTTGTTTTGGTTTGCAGAGGCTGGGAGACAGTCTATATTTTGAATTTGCTGAATAATGCTATTATTTGGTTTATTCTCTGTAATCTTCTATTTTTAGCAAAGGTTTCCATTTCTAAAAATACTCAAAATTATGATAAATATTTTGGGGATTTGAAGCTTAAACAAAATGACTTCAACAAAGGAAAGCATTTAGAATTATAAATTTGCATTTAAACATTTGACCATGCTGGTATCACTTATGTGGCAATATCAAACAGCATGAGATAAATCAGAACACAGCTTGAAATTATAGGCCTAACTTATTTGATTTCATAATAATTTTAGGGTCTTTCCTTTAAAAATCAATAGCTCAAAGATGTATTTTTTCCCAGGGAATTCTCTTCTCTTTCTGAATAATGACTTTCCCATGGTTCACAGAATGGCGTATATACAAGCACTGTTTCTACAATAATTATTCCTAATTTTTAAATTTAGCTAAATAACATTGGCTATGTATTTATAAGTATAAAATCAGACAAAGTCATTGAACTGAAAGCAAACTAATTCAAAATATGTAAATGAAAATGTTCTAGGCTGGACCAAGGATTTGCATAGAAGTTACTATTTTGAACTGCACTTCTGTGATTGCAAGATAAAGAATTAACATGCAGCATACAGCCCTTTGGCATAGCCCTGGAAAAAGGAAAGGAACTAAGAACATAATATTCACAATCAAACAAACTAATAAACTGGAGTGTTGATCATGGGAAAGTGGAGTTGTGGTAAGAAAAGCTACTAAAGAAGATTAAATTGTTCTCAAAAGAAATCATAAAATTTAAAAATTTCTAAGAAGGTGAAATTTGTTGCAACAAACAAAGCAAAAACCATTCCTAGTTTTTTGTGTGCTAATGCTGTGATTGATAATATTTATATTTGTGTAGCACCCTTCACATTAGAATCCCAAAAGTCTAATGATTTTTTTCTTGCACAGAATATCAATGTTGTCCTACTATATACAGAGTAAGTTGTACCCCCTTCCTTCAGCAGAACCCCGTATGTGGCCTTTTGCCATATGCCAGCCTCTGTTGAAAGTGTATTTTTTTATTCTAAATCTTCAGTGCCAGCAGATTATATTTCCCTTTTAGAGATGAGAAACTAAAGTACACAGGGATTCATTAATTTGCCCAGTTTTTTGTGGGTGGAAAATAATAAAGCAGAGACTTTATCCAGGTATTCACCTGTAAAATTCACTAGTTTAATTGCCATGTTTTGCTGCTTCTGCTCTACCAAATCCTTCAGGGAACCACAAGATTAGCTCCAGATTTCTAAGATACAGTCGGCTAATCCCCTGGTTCCATGTTTCCAATTCAGCCTTCGTTTTCTATGTTGAAGGACTTTGAATCTCCAGTCTAGGTCTTGGCTTCCTAACTCATCTGCTATAGAGGTAAGCTCCAGTGGCAGACTGGTTGAGTTCAATTTTCATGGGGCCATATTATGGTTAGAGGAAGACAATGTCTCTTGTGTTTTTGTTATAAGAGAAAATTCTCAAAATAGCTCTCTAATAACCTAGTACTATATCAAGTTCTCAAAGAATCTATCCAAAGGCAAGTGTGAACATTTGTTTTCTATGGATTTAGTCTGGCCCTCTCCTGTGGTAAGCTGAGCTAGGATCAACGACCTGGTCTATCTAGACTAGTACCTAGACTCAAGAACTAGCTACACCCGTGACAGAAAGACAGTTCTTGGCTCCTTCACAGTGAGTCCCCACTTCCTCCTCTCATCTTTATCCTTTGCACTTCTCTCTGTCTGCAGGAGAGGGAAGCCAGTAAGCCTTGGAGAAAGAACTCTTTTCTCTAAGGCTCAAAGCAGAGAAATGTATGAAATAATTCTCAGCTCTCAGCTATTGAATGCTTACTACATGGCTGATTCTAGAGTTGTGCATGGTCAAACATATCAACACAGCATAAAAGAAAGGCATTGTGAGAGTCACCAGAAACCATCTTAGCTTATAAGTAAGTTCGCATAAATTGTACAAACTCGAATAACTATCCTAAGTTTCCTCTAAACTATTGCTTTAATCATAGCAGAAGGCTCTCAAAGCTTGACAGCCAGCAGTTGCAGAGTCGAATGCAGTCTGACTGGCCACCTGTTGCGAGGTAGAAGCCAAGAATAAATGTGAGTAAAATCAACTTTATTAGTCAGAAAAAGAGACATCTGCCATAACAGCCAGTACAACCACCCCAAAGGACAAACTCTAGTCCAAACTACTTCCCAGTTCCTGTTTGCTTCTCTTCAACCCTCCTTCACATCTAATATAGGAATCTCTGCCATTTATTATCTGTATGCTACCACAGCATCATTATTTTCACTTTTTAAAGTATAGGCTAAAACACATGGATTTAATATGCAGCTAATAGATATGCATTAGAAAATTTTTGAAGAGATTTTTAACTGAATAATATGTTAAATACTGAAAATGGAAAATGTTCTCACCATATTTAATTTTTTAATTAAAAATTAATTAGGTGACGTTTTAACTTTCACTAACTGGTTTTAAATAATCCTTTTGTTTTGATTCTAAGTGAAATCATGCAAGCTATCTCAAAGCATTCACTTAGGATTTATAATCTCTAAGGGAAGCTCCTACTGGAAGCAGGGTTTTTCTTCATGGAAAGAAGAAAACCATTAATTGTGAAAGACCTAGTATGTGTCTGACGTGCACAGGTTTACCTACATGTTATCTTTTTAACACTAATATTATGTTTGTTATGGAGGTATTATCAGAACCATTTTATTGATAAGAAAATCATGTTTCTGAAAAGTTAACAAACTCATCTAAGGTCCCATAGCTAATAATTAGCAGGTTGTCTGCTTGCAGAACTGCCAACCCTAGTAAACAGCACAGTATATAGTTTCCATGTCCCATGCCTGAGGAACTTAAACTCATGTGATAAGATGGCCAAGTATCAGAAAATATGGCAGAACATCCCATAATGACATTATATACAATTAATTTTTTTAAAAAGCCAAAACATGGATTACTTGGATTATAAAGGCAAAGGAAAGTGCAATCACCCTGTACTTCTATATCACCATCACCTCATTAGTTAAGCACAGGTCAGGGTCTCCCTAGAAGAACAATGAACCCAGGTGAGGAGAGTTGACTCCAGCCCTCATGATCATGCCAACATGGAAGAACCACATTAAATGTCTGTCTGTCTCTTTCTCTCTCTCTTTCCCTCTCTCTCTCTCTCTCTTTCACACGCAGACACACACACACACACACCATGCAAGACTCTAGAGAAGTTTCTAGAGAGTCAAGATAAGAATAGCAACATTACCACAGCAATGTCTAAAAGAAAAATGATCTTAGAATTAACACTAGGCACTGCTTTCAGAGCTACATTTACCTCCCATTGAGGTCTCATCTGGCTCCTCATGTAAATAAGGAATAATTACAACTACCTCTTCCACGAAGTCACCCAAGTGTATTTTAGAAACGTAAAGGCACAGAATCTAACCTATTTTCAGCCACTGCTGAGGAGGAAAAGCTCAGAAAGGATCAAAGACACACTGGCATCCTTGGGGACCCGAAGATAGTGGTCAGAGTAGAATGCCTGAAACTGAGATGAAGACGAGGTTGTCATTACTGGCAATGATAACGTCTGGGTATGAGTGAGGAAGCAATTAACTGAGGTTGGAAGATAAGGTCATGGAGAAGTGGAATCCTAGGAACTGGGAGTGTGTAGGAAGGATCGTCTATATAATATTTAAGTAGCCCCGAATTGAGATCATGTTAATATGGAAGAAACAGAATAAGCCACAAGAGAAGATTGCTGGGTAAAGAGGAGAGAGGATCCAAGGGTTGGGTAGGCAAGAGAAACAAAAGTAGTGTAAGGGAGTTTAAGAGAAAGGCAAGAACATGATCTGAAAACCACAATGACAAACAAGGAAGACATCTATTCTACTCCCAAGCCTAGTGGTATGAAGTATGGTTATAAGAGGAAAAACAGCCACCTCTTGTCAGGCTTGCAGTGAAAGCAGCAACCTTAGGGAGAGCCAGCTGTCAGAGAAAGAAGGTGAAAGGAATATTTCGAGAAAAATCTGAAACTATAGAATATTTTGCTGAAAATGGTCCATGGACTCTAGAAAGCGTAGAGAGAATGTACAGAGGCTGAAATAATTAGAGAATGGAACATGATGGGGTGGGATTTGGGAAACAGAGGGCTGTTGTTGTTGTTGTTGTTGTTGTTACTGGCGAGGTTAAGGACACAATGAAATTTGTCCCAATAAATTCAAAGCAAATGGTAAAGGTAAGGTTTTAGGTTTCAGAAGTAGGAGTAATAGGTTTGTGGAGTTTCCTCTTCACCCTTAACGATGCAGGCAGAAATTATAGAGGAGGTGTGGCCTTAATCTCAGGGCACATCAGCTCCTCACTACAACCCTTATGTGGTAGGTACTATTATTATTTCCATTTTTACTTATTAAAGAGAGAATGACCACAACGACTCTAGACTGTACTTAAAGCTCCATGGTAAATGAGTCATGGACTGTGTGATGTTTAATACTGAGTGTTAATTTGATTGGATTGAAGGATGCAAAGTAGTGATCCTGGGTATGTCTGTGAGGGTATTCCCAAAGGAGATTAACATTTGAGTCAGTGGGCTGGGAAAGGCAGACTCACCCTTAATCTGGGTGGTCACCATCTAACCAACTGCTAGTGCAGACAGAATATAAAGCAGGTAGAAAAATGTGAAGAGAGAAACTGTCCTAGCCTCCCAGCCTACGTCTCCCCGGTGCTGGACGCTTCCCACCCTGGAACATCAGACTCCAAGTTCTTCAGTTTTGGGACTCAGACTGGCTCTCTTTGCTCCTCAGCCTGCAGACAGCCTATAGTGGGACCCTGTGATTGTGTGAGTTAACACTTAATAAACTCACCTTTATATACACACACACACGTATATATACATATATATACACACACACACACACACACACACACACATATATCCTATTAGTTCTGTCCCTCTAGAGAACCCTGACTAATACAGTAAGAGCTGAGTTGTCTGTTTTAGAGTGTAGGGCCAAGGAGGCTCTTGAAGGCAGACAAAGTCACAGAAAAGCATGAAGAATGCACATTTACTTATACATATACACTTTGAGAACTTGGGGATCACAAGTATGTTAGTCAACTACACCGTGAATTTCTCCCTTTCAACAAAAACCCTATGATCTCCATGTTCCAGAACGGTGCCACCTCTGTTGATATATATGTTGTAACATTTGAAGCATAATTTGAATATTTATGGTGGCCTACTTTATTTTTAGTCTTAATTATGTTTTAGAGTAGTCTAATAGTTTCAGGATGACTTTTCCAGACCAATTTAGTTTCTTATCTGATAAGAAAATTTAGCTAGTATATTATGAGAAATATTATAAAAAGTTAATTCTTCTTAACATTAGCAAAGATTTTAACAAGGCCCTGCTTGCCTTCTATTATTAGACTGGGGAAACATGGTTTATAACTTAAATAACATTAAAAATTTGGCTGAAAAGTGCACTTTAAAAGCAGTTATTGATGGCACAATACCAACCTGGAAAAGTATGGCACATGTAAGTCCAAGAGATCAGTGGTGAATGATGAATTGCAAACATCTCTGTTGGCAATTTTAACAATGACATAATGTTTAAAATATGAAGCGGGAGGATATAGCTACGAGGAGGAAAAACACACCTGAGAGAGGGTACAGGAAAGGACTTCATTTAAGTAATACCAGCTTTCTCAATTTCATTCAAACCAAAATTTCTCTGCTGGAATCCAGTAATACATCTTACAATTGATTGGCATGCACATTAGGATGTAATCAAACTTTGCCAATATCTCTGACAAGAGTTCTGAGGACTGTTTTGCAAATCAAATATATGTGAAATGTTATAAGGAAGAAAAAAACATCATGTTTGTACTAATAATTGTATCTATAATAATAATGTTGGTATTATTTCTACCCAGACGAATATGAAGTGTTTACAGCTTCAAGACCCCTGGCATGAAAAGTGTTGGTAATTATGTCATTATCTGTCTGATTTCTTTAAGTTCCATAAGAATGTATTTTTTCCAGAAACAACCCTCATATAAGACTTCTTGATGCATTAATTTAAAAAAAATCTGTGGCTCCTTTCTAAATAAGGCAAAAACAGCAGACCTGCTTAGAGCTACTTATATTTATGAGCATCAAGAGTGTTGTTAGCTTCTCTTACTCTATATGAATCAGACAAACAGAAACAGAAGAGTATGTGAAGCTTCCCATATTTTTCAACTTATCTAAAAAAACTAAAATCAGAAAAGGAAGCAGCATTCTCACCTAAGAATATCCTCCCCCCTCAGCAATGATTCACATTTTTTCATGGATTTCTTATTATTATTCTATCCTCAGAGAATTCCGAGAGTAAATAAAAATGTATGATCCAAACTGCAATCTCTTCCTCTCCCCCAGCTAATGATCTGCCCTGCATGGAAACACGTACATGAACTGCCAGCCTACTCACACAGCCATGTCAGACTGGCACCTGGAAAGTTATTCTACCCTGTCCAGGGAGCAGAACGACACTCAAGCTGTTACTCTTGCTTTTCAAAGGCTGGAATTATCGTGGGTTACATCACCATTTGGCAGAAATACTACCCTTCCTGTGTCACCTTATGAAACATCACCATATGCCCACTCACATTATGGGGCTTTTTCATGAACACACATATATTCCTGAGGGTCAAATGTCCATGAACTAAGGAATTCCCAAAACCCTAAGATTAGGAAATAGATAATGACTAAAAATGATGTTCATTCAATGCAGACCACTGATACAGACTACATCAGCCCTTAGGAACGAGGTTTGCTTTGTGTAATTCTGCACATTTTTCCCACATTTGATCAGATCCCAAAGACTCTGCTCCCTGGACAAAGGTTTTCGTTCATCAGTGAGAGTTAATGCCTCAAGAAGAGAGCAGAGTTTCCAACAACACTGACATTGTCACCTAATTCTCTATCCATCCCTAATTACTAGTCCAAGATCAAATGACTAGAAAATCAATTTCTGTTATTTATTCTATCACAACATGAAGAAAATTCTTCAAGGTGTCATGATGTATGTCACCAACCCGTAAATATGTTATATACCAAACACTCATATATGAGTGCTTTTAGCCTGAGATGCTTTTCCCTAGAGAATCACTGGTTTAAATTATAGCTATGTTCTCTGGTTAGCCTATAAAAATCTATTTGAACCATTATGTACCTACTCCAAGTACACATAGAACTATTTCAACTTTGTTTCACTATTAATTAGAATATTTCTTTTATGAAAAAAGTGAATACGTTTGTATTTATTTTAAGCTGAACCATATGAAAATGCAATTTTCATACATCAAAAATGGCTGAATATCGGCAATTTCATGTGGTTCAACCTAATCCATTTATTCAAAAATCATTAACTGAGTAATATGCACAAGAGTGAAAGTGGTTGGGGGAAAAAGAGTGGAAGACATAATGCATGTATTTAGAGATAATCACATCCAGTTAACACATAAATGGATATAATGAGTACATGACATGACGAGCAGCAATTTGATGCATTTTGACTCCAGGACAACTAAACACAGACCATGCGTGTTTTATATTACCAAGCAATGTCAGCAGATATTGTCACCTTGAGCCCAGCCCCCTTTGCCAAACCCATACTCTAAGGGACAGGATGAAGATCAAGTACCACCTGGTAGATAAACCATATGAATAGGAGTCAAATGTTTACTAGACTTTACCTACCTTGGAAAGGGCCAGTGAGTCAGCCATTCTCTATAAAAGTACTCATACATAATGTCCTGTAATTTAAATTTTCCTATTACTCTCTTTAGTTGTAATGTTCATTCTAATTTGTTTTGGGTAATAAATAGATTCATCAATTTAATAAGGATATTCAGTCTATTTTCTATTTGAAAAATCCAGAAGACAAACACCTCTGCTTTGTGTTGGCTGCCTAATTATGCTAACTATATTTGACTGAGTATATATTAGACAGAGAGTCAAGCAGGATGTTTGGATCACAAAATGAACCCTTATTCTCAACTCCAAATTACACCATTAATCTTCAATTTAATTTCTCACAGATTTCTCCATAGTCAATAATACATATATATTATATTAATACTATTAAACTCCTGTAAAATTATAGTTTGGGAAATTCAATGATACAACCTTACAACCCAGTTCAGCATCAATATAATTTTCAAATTTTAGTCATCTTTCTTAATACAGAAGCAATGCTCATTAAATTTTTAAAATCAAACAATGCAAAACTACAGTAGAAATTGAAAGTTACATGTAATTGAGGTGAAAGGGGTGAGAGAGAGAGCAAGAGATGGTGATTTGAAAACAGACTGACATTACATTGTTGTATCAAAATAACCACATCCAAAAAGCCATGACATATACTGTTGGGCCTACAACTACTGCATATAACTCTATACGACTAATACCAAATATTGGTTTACAAAGAAATGCCTTATCAATGTAAAGGAGGGAGGTCACCCCTCTACATGTCAAAAATAGTTGATGGGTCTAATTCTTTGTAAATCACTGTAATATACATTATCTTACTTGATGACTCATTCATTGAAGAGATATTTATTGGGTGACGACCAAGCACAAAGCACTATGCTGGCCAATGAGGGAACCACAGTGAATAGGCCCTGCCCTCCTGAAAACTGTATTTCAATGGGAAAGATAAGATATGAACAACCAGTTACACAGTGAATTAACTAATTAGAATTGTTAACAATGTCCAAGGGCAGGAATATACAGTACTCTAAGGGAAAAGCAATCTAACCCAGTGGAAGAAGTACGGAAGGCTGCTTTGAGGAGTGCCATTTGCTGAGTTCTGAAGTTCCCACTCAGCAAATGAAAGAAGTGGGAAGAGGGTTGATATAGGGAGAGCCACAAATACAAAAGCCCTAAAATTAAAAAAATTGGAAAAAAAAAAAAAAAAACACAGGCTATTCAAAGAACTGAAAGGAAGCTAGTGTGCCTGGAGTGGAGAGTGCAATGGGAAAACAGTCAAAGATAAGGCTGATGAAGCAGGCAGGGGCCAGATCCTCTAGGCCAAGGTTTCTGTACTTCAGTGCTATTGATGCTAGGGGTCAGTGATTCGTTTTGGTGACCTGTCCTGAATACTGTAGCATGCTAAGCAGCATCCTGACCTCTACCCACTAGGTGCCAATAGCACCCCTTTCCCATACCCAGTTGTGAGAACCAAACATGCCTCCAGGCTTTGCCAAAAGTCCCCTTAAGGACAAAATCATACATGATTAAGAACCACTACTATAGAGCCTTATAGATGGTATTAATAAATTTGACCTTTATTCTGCCAGCAATAAGAAAACATTGAATATTTTAAGAAAATGATTGGTTTTTAAAACTATCTGGGTAGGACAAGAGGAGGTTAATTAAAAGAGCAAAATGCTGCAGTTGCCAGATAAATAAATGCTCTCTAAGCCTACAGAAGAGAAAGCAGGCTGGTAGGTCAGCCATTCCCAAAATGTTCTGAATTACCTCAAGGGAAGTGGGAACAGGGCCACTAGTTATGTCCTTCCCCCACTGTCCATTCATTTATCTGAAGTTAGACTTCAGGGATTCTTGAGCATCTGTGTTCACCATTCGGTCTGGCAGTAGTACTCTACATAGCAATTACTAAATAAAACCTTTGCTGATTCATTGTCAGAATTCTAATATGCTTATTAGGGAGAGGGTGAGAATAAATTGTAGATGAAAATTATTAAAATGTAAAATATGTAGCAATGATTATATATTATGCTCCCTTGAGGACATAACACAAAACTAGGAAATCACATAGCAAAACTAAAGCAGATATCAAATACTGAAAGAGAAGTTGTGTGCCACCAGAAGCAGTAATTCTGTTTTTAGTAGAA
Organism: Colobus angolensis palliatus; assembly: GCF_000951035.1. Classification (NCBI taxonomy): domain Eukaryota; kingdom Metazoa; phylum Chordata; class Mammalia; order Primates; family Cercopithecidae; genus Colobus; species Colobus angolensis. The sequence goes on along the minus strand of NW_012120376.1, from coordinate 1,375,344 downwards.
GTCTCCTGGCTCTACTAACTTGAGATCTTTATTGGCTAAAATGAAAAATCAGTCAACTGTTTCCATCCTTGTTAACTCAGTTCCTTCTGCTTTTTAGGAAAAACATGTAATTTCTCACTTAGGTCTCTTTTCATTCCGATTCTGCTGCATTGTTATTTTTATTTCAATGAGTGTTTGGAAGGTATTTATTATCTAATTTAACAGCAATAAATAAAGTAAATCTGGATGACGTCCCAAAAGATTTGCTACGTACCTGCTTATTTAAAATAAGAAAAAAAAGAACATTTTCTATAATGATCAGGTAAAGGTTTATTTTGCTCAGTGCCTCTACCTCCAGCCTTCATCTTTTTCTCTTACTTGCTCCCATGTGTGGGCTCTGCCCATGAACCTACTGTTCCTTCTCCATCTGTGCTTGAAAACTATTGCCCATCTGTGCAGGATGGGTTTCACTCAAACCAATAACCAAGAAGCAAGATCCAATATCCTTAAGCATGCTAGAATGAAAGAATAAAACCAAAGGAATCCTTCTGACCCATGAACAGGGTTAAGTCTTTAACAGTCAACACTGTAATTCAATTGCTCTCACTTGAGTTCTGGCTCAAAATTTCAGGTAAATTCCTGATTTAAAAAAAAACATACAATTCTTAATCCACTTCATGCCACAAGTAAATAGAATGCCTGCTTCTAATCACATGCAGCAGAGGTCGCTGAACTTTGGTAGGCATCAGAATTTCCTGCATTACCCTTTACAAATACATATGCCCACGATCCACTACAGACTTACAGAATAAAACTCATTGGAGATAGGGGCAGACCATCTGTACTTTTAATGAAAACTCCAATAAAACTTGCATACCAAATTCCAATGCACACCAAAACTTAAAAATAACTACTTTATAGACTACAGCAATAATGAGTAATGGTCATACAACAATTATTAATTGGTCAGCGATAGATAAATATAAGTCACAACAAATTATTTTACCCCCAAACATGATTTAACAGTCTCCTCTAATAAATCAAAATCTCTTTGGTGAAAACAACAAATCGTAGTCACCTTTATGCCCAAACCACTTGTATAGCAGGTACTAAATAAATTTTAGAAAAATAAGTAAAAACATTCATATCCACATGAATAGTTACTTTAATCAGTTTTATCATTTCATTTGTGTGTAACAAGACTTCTGTACTGTACGATCTCACTTGCATGTGAAATCTAAAAATAAAAATCAAATACACAAAGAGAAAGTAAAACAGTGGTTACCAGCGGCAGGGTGGAGAGGAAATGGGGAGATGTAGGTCAAAACATACGAAGTAGCAGATGTATAGGGTAAACAAGTCTTGAGATTTAATGTACAACAGAGAATTACAGTTAATAATATTGTATTGTATTCAAGATTTTTGCTAAAAGAATCTATTTTAGAACCTCTTAACACAAAAAAGGTAACTATGTGGAATGATATGTTAATTTTCTTGACTATAATAACTATTTCACTATCTATATGTATATTAAGATACCATGTAAACCTTAAATATATTATCTTCCCTCTTTGTCTACAGGCTCTGCATCCACAAACTCAACCAACTGCAGACTGAAAATATTCAGAAAAAAAAGCATTACAATAAAAAATATAAACCATAAAACAATGAAATATAACAACTATGTACATAGCATTTACGTTGTATTAGATATTATAAGTAATCTAGTGATCATTTAAATTTTACAGGAGGATGTGTATAAATTACATGCAAATTATACACAGTTTTACATAAGGAACTTAAGCATCCACATACTTTGATAAGCAAGGGGAGTCCTGGAGTCAGTGCCCCACAGATACTGAGAGACCACTGTATGCAATAAAATGTTTTAAAGAAAAGTCCCTAGACATACAAAAAGAATGGGAAAAAACAAAATACCAAGACTTTCACTTCATTTAATTACTTAAAAATGCTATGAAAAACGGTACAACAATACAGCGTTCCCAGGAAAGAAATGCATGTTCCTCTCACCCACTTTTTCAGCCAAGAGTACATTTTAAGTCTCGGTTTTTAAAAGAAATGAAAATAAGCCATGTTATACATGATAGTCATAAAATTCTCAGGAAAAAAAATTAGATGACCCCCAAACTCCCCACATAGCCTTCTCCCTCATACTCCCCATTTGCTGACCTGACAGCTCATCACTGCATTGCTCCTTTGCAACACCTGCCCCAGATGATGTCTGCATGTCTTCCAAAACAGGGTAACAGTTTCTGTCCTTGCAACAAGTGACCCACTAAAAAATTCTAGACCCCCTCACTGGATTTTAGACATCACTGCAGGGTAAATGCAAAATAAGAAATGCAGACCCAGAATTACCAAGGTGCAAGTACAAAAGCATTCATCCATTGGTTTGTAATAATATCCAAGTTCCATAAATATAACATTTGGTATGGTAAATTCTATGCACCTTACACTAGTTCCCTATTTTATTTATTCTGAATCTGTCCAAAAATAACAAATGTCTTCCTATTCATGGAGCACTCCATGAAAACCGCTGAGTAAGGGCAGTAAAATAGGTTCTTCATTCCTAATAAATCATTATAATTTATGTTGTACTTGTCCCATTGGAGAGGATAATAAGAGGCTGATGTGCATAACATATTTCCTCAAAAAAATTTTTCACTGGGTTCTTACTTACTCTGGACAAGAATTGTAAAAGAGAAACTTGATGGTTGAGAGCAGAGCATTAAGCAATGTTGAGAGAGATCAGTCGCCAAATGGAGCTTAGGACTTTTAAAGGTAACTTGGATGAAATTAATGTTACATCACCTCAATATCAATGCTGCCTTTGTCATAAGTATGCCTGAGAATACTGCTAAGAACTCAAGATAAAGAAGAGAGATGGATCTTCTAATTGTTGCATGAACAATCCTGAGATGCATATACACTTGCACAATCAACTTATAAGCTCCACCATTGTCACCAAAGCAGATACCCAATCAAATTCAGTACTTCTCAACCCGCAGCATGCATACGATTCACCTGGAGAACAGACACATGAGCACTACCCCCAGAGATTCTGATTCAGTAGCTTGAGGTGAGGCCCAAGCCTTTGCATATCCAAAAATTTCCTAGGTGATGCAGATGCTGCAAATCTGTGGACCACACTTTGAGTGGCATTCCTCCGATCGATTTTTCTGATTCCTTTTACAACTCAGGTTTGCTTCTAGATGTTCATTTTAATTAAGAATGCTGTGGGAGCTTAGGTGACCACAGGAGAGGAAAACTCAACCTGGCAAGGAGGAAGAGTTCAGGAAATATCTCTCAGAGAAGGCAGCTTTTGAATTATCTTAAACAATGAACAGAAGTTACCTCTATCCACTGAAAATATTATTCAAATCCAACTGCTTCTCCGAATATCCACTGCTACCAGCCGAGTGCATCATTCATCTATCTGGATCACTGCCATGGCCTCCTAACAGGTACTTCTGCTGGAAACCCTTATGCCTACAGCAGCCACAGT
>NW_012120376.1:1358912-1371404 GCF_000951035.1 Colobus angolensis palliatus | reverse complement strand
GTGTGCATGTGTCTTTATAACAGCTTACTTCTTTTTGACATATTACATTTTATTAAGTGCTTTATTATGTATGTGCTGTGTCTGTCTGCCTGTAAATTCTTTTTTTAGACCCAGGACCATGCCTTATTTCTTTCTAGTGCCTGGCACTGTACTTGCACATAATCGGTGTTAATTGAATGATTGTTTAATAGACATATATAAATCAAAAAAATTAAAAGGAAATAAAATTGGGAAGAAGAAAATGGAAAAAAAAAAAAAGAATGCTGTGGGAGAACACACTGGGGGATCTGACATACCACTCTGAGCCCTGCATAAATAAACATCTATGATGTTTAGATTGCTAAACTCTCCAAAAAGTGAAATAGCCAGGGTCCAACGTTCTTTTCATTACACTACAGTTGTTAAAGTCAACAATTAGATAAGATTACTTGGGGAGAAAGAGAGGACCCAAAAGGGGCTGAGCTCAGAACCTTTGGGAATACCAATTGTTATGGGTGGAATTTTGTCCCATCCCCCAAAAAAGAATATATTGAAGTTCTAAATCCCAATACCTCAGAATCTGACCTTATTTGGAAACAGAATATGGACAGAGGTGATCAAGGTAAAATGAGATTATTAGTATGAGCTCTAATCCAATATGACTTATTTCCTCATAGAAAGAGGAAATTTGGACATAAAGACAGACACATGCAAACCAGAAGACACACGGGAAGAAGACATTCAACTAGAAGCCAAGAAACCTCAAGTATTGCTAGAGCTAGAAAAGCCAAGGAAGCATTCTCTTTCAGAGCCTTCAGGGAGAGCATAGCTGTGCAACACCTTGATTTTGAACTTCTGGCCTCCAGAACTGTGTGACAATACATTTCTGGTATTTCAGCCACCCTACATCTGGTATTTCATGACAGCAGCCCTAGAAAGCTAACAGTAATATTTACAGGAACACATTACACATCGGGGCCTATTATGGGAAGGGGGGAGAGGGGAGGGATTGCAATGGGAGTTATACCTGATGTAAATGGCTGGTTGATGGGTGCTGACAAGTTGATGGGTGCAGCACACCAACATGGCACAAGGATACATATGTAACAAACCTGCACGTTATGCACATGTACCCTAGAACTTAAAGTATAATAATAAAAATAAATAAATAAATAAATAATATTTACAGGAACAAAACAAGGTACCCACGAAGGACACTAAGAGGCCATGTTTAAAGGAAGAGGAGTGCTATACCATAGGACCAAAGAGAGAAGAGGTCAAACTAAATTTAAAGAGAGACATGTAAAAATTTCACAGAAACTTCCTACACAATTATTGTCTTTCTAAAATGACCTTTCTGATCAAACGAACAACTTCAACAGGCCATGTGATAAGGAAATCTCAAAATATTTTTGAGCACTTGAGCTATGAGCAAGAAGGACTAATAATAAACACTTATATGTCTAACAAGACCCCATTACTTAGAATGTTTTTATCATTTATTCTCAAAACAATCTGATAAGGTAGGCAGTATCTACATTGTTCATATCAGAAACTAAAGTTGAGAAAAAACTAATCTTTGTGTGAAATTATCAAGCCTGCAGGCATTATGTTATTAACTGTTTTCTTATGTAATATCTACAACCCTCTGAGGGAGGTGTCTTATCCACCTTTCATAGGTCAGAAAACAGAAATGTTAGGTAAATTGCTCAAGATCAGAGAGCTTTGAAAGAAAGAAAAAGTTTCAAAGTCATATCTGTTGCCTCCAAAACTCATATTCTTTGCATGGCACTATAACTGGCCCCCTTGTGGACTGGTGAACTCCATGAAAAAAAAATTATTAAAGTGAGGAAGGTACTGAAAGTGGATTTATGAAACTATAGCTTTGTAACTTTATAGAAATAGTCAAAAGACATTTCTCTTATCTAGGACATTGTGCATAAGGTGGCTGAAGAAACCATTCACATAAAGGTAATCAGAATTTATTGATGACAAAATAAAATATTTTCCCACAAATGTGCTAGTAATATGGCTTTTCTGGTCAGGTGAACAACTTTAACTGGTCATCTAGTTAAGGGCAGAATTTGAAGTAACTATCTGAATTGCATGTATACTTAGTTATTCCTCTCCTCAATGAAGAGTAAAAGATTATCAAGACATACGTCATAAGTACATTACAATATAGAATCTAAGTGCTTTTATTAACATCATGCTTTCATGCTATGCTCAAGATTAAATAAAGCTTTATGCTTTAATAAAGACTTCTCACAATCCTAGAAGATTTTTTTCAAACATTATCCTACTTCATTTTAAGGCAAATTTTCATTCAGATGTAAATTCTGAAGGAAGATTTCAATATTACTTAAAATACAAAAATACAGAATAGCAAACCATGTAACATTCTTTCTATTATTAAATGTGTATTTTCAGAATCCCAGAGCTATAAAGGATCTCCAAGAGGCATTTAATTTATCCATGCGGTCTTAATACTGTATATTAATGTATTTTAAATAATAATCAGGATGGAATGGCTCTAAGAGGGCTGCATCCATTGTGGCATCTCCTTCATATCTGAAGGGAATCCTCAAGGCAGAAGACATCCCTTCAAGGGGAGTCTACCCATTCCCAAGCTCTCTTATCCCTACAACCAAAAGCACCTAAATATTCAACTCTGCTCAGTGTCTAGCTCAATCCTGATCTCATGGAAGAACACTGTAAACAGTTCTAGGCCAAAATTAGGGTCAGACAGAATCAGCATAAGTCTTCTTGGCTGCTAATCCAGTTCAAGTGCTTGCATCCCAATTCTAACCACTTAGATTTAGTCCTAGGTTCTGCATTCAAGTCTTTTTGTGTGTGTGTAACATGCATAATTCAAGTATGTCGCAAAAACTGAGACTTTGCCTTCATCTGGCCAGTGTCCCTGCTGGAATAGAGCCTTACCCTGAATTCTGTTCTAGTAGCTGAAACCTTACTATTAGCTGAATGGTTTCTCTGGTCTTACCAGTCTACATATCTACCTGGAATCCTAAGTACTTGCATGATATTACTTTACCTTGCCTATCAAAACACTTATAACTCCATGATGAGCCTATATTTTGTCTGTTACTATACATCTTTATAATGTGCCCTCCATATCATCAACTGTATTGAACCACACATATCATCTCAATGCCTGTCTCATTCCAGTGGAGTAGCCTTCAAGCATACTCTATCCAGCCAAGGTTAATTGTGCTACATCCAGGCCAATCTTAAACATAACCTATGTGGTAAACACTTCTTAGATCTTTCCTAATGCAGGACTGTCAGCACCTTGTCTTTCCTCCCCTTCTGTGGGGTTCTCATCATCAGAATTTCATTATTTCTAAAGATCTCAATAGTTTTATAAAATAAAAATTACATCTTCAAAAAAAGGGGGATAGAGATGTCAGCCACAGATAACAAGGACAAAAGTAACATTTATAAGTAGTTGTTTTTCATTCCTAAAACAGAAATGTAAAATATGTCATTTTAATTAACAATATTTTAATACATGTATTAAATACTGCTGTATTTAAGAATAATATTTTCATTTAATTAGAATTATTATGGTAACTGAATCTCAAGTATTAATTACATATTTCTTTAAATTTTACTTGGTGTTCTGTTTGCTTCAAGTAGTTTTGGAATATATCATATATTAAGCATCTTGCAAGGAATCTAAGATCTTCAAAGGAAAGAATTATATCTTGCATATAATACATGATAGTTTCATCCTATATCAAATCCATAAATCCCTACACATTGATTAAAACTACATGCTTGGGCATTTTATGGAGATTTGTAAAAGCTTTGCTGGCATTAGATTGAAGGCTGTATTAACAATTATGATAACGACTTTGGAAAAATAAAACAAACAAGGGAAAGCACAGAAAAGTTACAAGTGGCACTTGTTCTAACACTCTAAAGCAAATATAATCCCCTTCAATTCACAAAACTATTAATTACTCTCACGGCTTGCAAATGTTCTACACAGTTTGCAAACCTTTTTCTATCTTTGCAGTGCATACTTTCAGACACAGAGGTATTTGAGAACCCACTAACGGTATGATCCTAAGGTATTATTGGGCAGTGGATGTTTAAAAAAAGATACCAGGAAAACTCCAATTCCAAAATCTCCTCTACTCCTCATGTATTTCCTGTTGTTTGAAGTGCCCAAAGCTTTTTAGTTCAAGTTCTTAATACTAGTAAAATTGGCAATAATCTAAGTGTTTTAACATTTGAAACTTCTATCATATTTATACTACTCAGAGTAACAAAAAGTCTATAATTACAAATAAAGTGGTGAAAAGAAATGGATCACAAGGATGCTAAGAATCTGAGTCTGGGAAAAGGGGTTATCAAAAGAGAGCAAAGGGCAAGATTCTGGGGATAAAACAAGACCAAATGTGGACATTTCCCACAAGTAAGGAAAACCTGCATAACCTGAGTTCTGGCTTACACCAGACAGGTGTCAGTGTGGCACAGACCAAGAGAACCAGAACTAATAAACATGAAGATGGCAAGTGATTTTCAACTCAGGCTCCTTCTCTTTTTATCTGGCTCCACGGTTTGCTTCCTACTGGCTGTTAAATCAACAGTCTAGGCAGACTTAGTCACGTGCCAAACAACTTGGAGGCCAACTAGTTTTGGAAAAGTTCATGAGAACTAGACTCCATCTTTATCTTTCTGCCTTTTTAGCTACTGCTATCCAAATGCTGGTTGAACAGCTGAACGTAAAATCTCTCCCAGATACAATGGAAAGAGAAGGCAAACAATCAATCTCCTGCAAGCTTCTAAACCATGTGAGAACAGAATAAGACCCAGGATGATCAGGCTGATTTCTGCTTCCCATAAAATTTGGCAGAGAAGCATCTCCATCTGTGTTCCTTGGGCCCTTGGAAAATCACTGTGTCTGACATTTTAAGGCCCTAGATATCAGAGACAACATTCCCTTTGCAGGGAAGAACAGACTGAATCAACCATTAGATACAGCAATAGCTTTCTTTAGGGAGAAATCTAACTAGCTTATCTGGCGGACATCTGAGGCACAGATACTCTTTACTTAATGTAGACACAGTCTAGGTCATACAGAGAAATAAATAAGAATGTACTTCCAAAGAAATATAAATCCCTACAAATTAAATTGATTTCATTCATGCTCCAGTTGCCCTGTTCATTTCCAACGTTTTTTTATGCTGATAACTTCCCTCCCAAGTTCTCTGTTCATGCTTGGGCTCACACATTCTCTTAATCTGTTAATTATCTGTATTAGTTATTCATCAAATACTATATGCTTTTGGTTGGAACCTGACCAAGAATTTTTTTTTTAAGTCTCATGCTCTCCTAGGAATAACTTATAAGATGAAAATCCAGATTTCATCACACAATGCACATAGTGACCTCCGTGGGGGGAGATGTTACCGGTAAAATGAAGCTGCTTTCTGTCACAGCAAAGTGCTGTGGATTCTGAAATTTGAAGCCAAAAATAAAATATTCACAAACAACAAAAATATTTATGATTAAAGATGTTATGCATTCAAAATTATGCTCTGCGAACTTTTGCTATGTCTTCTATTAAAAAACAGTAGCCTAATGCTAAAGTGTCAGATACTAACCTGAAGCTATTTTAAACGTTCCTGTTTTAAAAAATTGAGAAATGCTATATGTAGAGAGTCTAATGTTTTTTTCTTTTTCCTCTCTCCTTACCAAAATCAATCAAATTACAATGGCTACCCAGAACAGTATGAAAGAAGCCTTATCATTCACAACACATATATAACAAACAGCAAGGAGGCTCCCCTAACCAGTATTGCATGCAGAGTGTCAACAAAAGACAGGAAAGAATACAAACTACCTGCTGTAAGAAAGACCAGAGCAAGAGAGGTGACAGCTAACAGAGAACTTAAGAATGAGAACTGTGATCCAAAAGAAATTCTGAGAGAAAATAAGATGAATGGTGAAATCGGAAAGGAGGAAAATTACCTAGAGAAATAAGAGGCCCCAGACAGACAGCGATACAAAGGTCGAAGTAGCCCATGGCCATAACAATGGATTCAGAAAGCAATAATGCTATAATTTGCTCTTTAAAAACTAGGACTGGATCCAAAAGATTAAAGTATGTTTCTGATACTATTTGACCCCAAAATTCAACCTGCTCCCGTGTTTGCTGTATATCAGAGCTAGAAAAATGAGTCAAGATAAGTCAGTTCTTGCACTGATTTATTGCCATCCAATTAGGAAGCTCTTGGCTCACTGATCAGAAACAAAGATTAAAGGAAAAAAAGATACTATAAAAGCTAAAACTTCTACAATCTTCTATCTCAACTGACTACACAAAAAGATATGCAGTACCTAATTTAGTATGAGTTATAAATCACTGCAAGTGCTAAAGAAAAAAAAAACAGATGTTAACATTTAAACATGTTTCTTCTGGATTTGGGTGTATTATTATGTCACCAATAAAAATATTTTTAAATGAAGCTTTAAATGCCCTGATTTTGGCTGTCTACACAGAATATATCTAATATAAAACCACACTTAAGTAATAAATATTTATACCAACATAAAATACTCTACAGATTTCAGTAAATATGGTTGCTATAATAGTTATTTGGCATACTTCTTTCTAACTCCCTATGCCTTACTGAATCCACAAACATATTGTTCAGGATCCATAGATGAATAATTAACACTATGTGATGGAAGGATTTGTCTTAGTCTAATGGTTATTTGACAGATTACTTCTCTGTTCATTAGGGGGTGTTACTATTTCAACATACTATTTGTAAAACCTTTTAAAACATTATTTGCAAAAGTTAAAATCTACCTTTTTTATTATTATTTTTTATCTTTTATTTTAGGTTGGAGGGTACATGTACAGGTTGTTACACAGGTAAACTTGTGTCATGGGGTTTGTTGTACAGATTAAAGCATACCTTTATTTTTTATTCATTAGTTTAACACCCATAGAAAATGTTTATAGGAAAACAAATATCATCTTAAAACAAGGAAAGTAAAATAGTAACAATAATAATTAGGTCAGGAACTGAAGCATCAACAAGTGTACTGATCTATTAATAAGTAATGAACATTCTCTTATCAAGAGATTTTGATGTCTATTCAGCACCTAACTGGTAGCAAGATCTGTGAGACAGAAATAAGGTAGAAAGGGAGGAAGGAAGAGCAAACAAAGGAAGGTTAGGTCACAGAAAGCCTGGAGTTTAGGCCCTCATTGATAAACTGTATGATATTTGGCAAGTGACAACCTCTATAAACCTCAGTTTTCTCTTCATATATGAGCTCAACTTATGTCCCAGGATCATCATAATGATTCAATTCGATGGTGTAGGTAATATTGTTTTACAAGTGATAAAGCTCTATGTAATATAAATTTATTACTTCTGTTAATATTTAGCTGAACAGAGGAAACAACATCAGAAATAATGACGAATAAATTTGGTTAGATGCCAGGTTTATTTGATCACAGAGTACCGTTAAGGTTTACTAATTTAATTTCCAATGTAGCTTTTCAAACTTATTTATCCAAAGTGTTAGTTTGCATTTTTTAAAATACCTATTAAACCAAAAACCTAACCATGTAATTAATAAATCATTTTCCTTGAGGTATACATAGCCAAAGATATAAAAGAATTGTCATTTTACTACCTAAGAGAGATTTTTTAAATATTAAGCATAACATTTTGTGCCTACCTCAGTCACCTGCCTTCAAGAATAATATAGTTCCAGATTCCCTGAAATGCCAGAATGCAGCTAAATGAAGGTTAAAAAGGAGAATATGCATGCTGAAAGTTCCTAAATAGAACCTCTTCACAAGTTCTAGATGTGTAGGTCTTCAAAATATCACAAGAGAAACAAAAAATATAACCACATAAATTCCTGCTTTAAAGGAAAAAAAAGTGTTACGATAAAGTGATCTCTGAAGCAAATCTTTTCAAATAATTTTTTGTGATCATCCTAAGATGATTAGAGATTGCTTCTAACCCAGAATTAATCTTTCAGATATCTGAGTTGAATAGTTTTGGTAAGAGCAGACACAAGACAATAATATTTGTATTAGTTTGTTTTCACACTGCTGTAAAGAAATGCCCGAGACTGAGTGATTTATGAAGGAAAGAGGTTTAATTGACTTACAGTTCAGCACGGCTGGGGAGGCCTCAGGAAACTTACAATCATGGCGGAAGGTGAAGGGGAAGCAAGGCACCTTCCTCACAAGGCATCAGGGAGGAGATGTACGAAGCAAAGTGGGAAGAGCCTCTTATAAAATTATCAGATCTCGTGAGAACTCACTACCACTAGAACAGCATGGAGAAAACGGCCCCCATGATTCAATTACCTCCACCTGGTCTCTCCTTTGACATGTGGGGATTATTGGGATTCTGGGGATTTTAATTCAAGATGAGATTTGGGTGGGAACCAAAAGCCTAACCATATCAATACTCATGGAATACTGGAAATTAAAATCCTCACTTAGCAGCTCATTTTTTTCCTGATTATATTTCCCCAATTTTCAAATCTTCATTTGTCAGCATTTACTCTATTTACTGTTCAACCTTTGATCATAATGTTATTATATCAAATTCATTATTACTTTGCCCTGCTAATGCCATTCTATTATTACACATAAGCCTTATGATAAGTAAGCTTAATGTGAAAATTGTTAATAGATTAATAAAATGGAGAAACAAATGTTTCTGCATAACCCAAGGCCTATACTTCGCTGTTACAATTGAGTTTTGCATAGCAAATGACAGCATGACCAGCAGTGTGTATTTCAGCTTAGTACTGCATATATATTGGACACAGATAGACCAAAGGAGAGGAATATGTCATCCAAAGATTAAACAATTTAGACAAAATGTCTGTAGACAGAGCCACACTAAGAGGTAGACAAACCATGCAGCTGCTCATATTGCTAAGAAGCTATCAGTAGAAATAATAAGATGGAGAAAATTATATTAAACAATGTCCTCTTAAGGAGGAGACATATGAAAGAATACTTTGATAAGTCTCATTAGGTGAAGTATAACCTCCAGTGGATATGTCAAAATCACAAAGGTAATATGTCTTCCAGGGAGGTGGGTATGGATTTACCTAATGAGCTAGCTGCCCCAGAACCTCTCCTCCACTCTCTCCACCCTCCATGGCACTCCTCTAAATGGACATTGAATAAAGAAATAAAGAGAATTTTCTCAAAGAGGCACCATGATCCTCCCAGGACAGCCAGACGTCACCTAACATGATCCTATTTTCATGTGAGATGATGCATTCTGGCAGCACTGTGGCTTGGAAGGGAGACACCTAAACTCACAGAGAAACATTAGCAGACAATTGGAATTACTCAGGCAAGAAGTACCTAGCACCTGAACTCAACTAACGTCAGTGGGAACAGAAAGAAAGCAGCTGAATCCATGAGTTTGGATGAGGTTGTAAAATAAACAAGCACATAGTGGGGAGAGCAATTAAAACATTTTCTGTTGAATAATGAGCAAAGAATCCAAACTACACTGAGCTCAGGATGAAGCAGGAGAATATTAAAAGCCCTTTCTTCATAAAGATTGACAATAAAGGGATGTTTTAAATTATCTTAAATGTCATAAATAATCTTGCCACAAAGTCAACATATACAGGAAAAACAGAAGGCTACAAAAACCGAGTTTTCAATATGAAGTCAACTTACATAGAATGTATTATATTATGTACATATATTATTAGGTCCATTAAGAGACATATTAGAAACAAGAGAATATGTAAGAATCTTACCAAGAAATTGCAGAACAAAGGCCAACTCTCTGACCTGAGCACATCAGCAAAATTGACATGGTACCACAGGGAAGTGTTGCTACCAATTGTCTATAAAAGAAAGTGGCTTCGAAAAATTTGCAAACTGCCACTTGAATATCCAAATGATAACTCAGCTAAACATGAAAATGTGTAGATTCAAAAGCGTAAATCCAGACTAATGTTGACTAGAGCAATTGCCCTGTGCTGGCTCATTTGGGTGTAGAGTAAAATTCCCGAAGTTATCTATACCCCTGTACCTGCAAGATAGCCCATTCTTTTGAAAAGAGAATTTTGAGATGCTTTTATTGTTACCACTACTAAAGGGCAAAGTAAACGCCTGAGACCATGCCCTCCGACCTTCCAAGGGTCACAGATTCTGAAAATTGTAATTGCCTCTCTCACCAAGATGTCAAACATAAAAAAGAATTAAAAGTTTATTACAGCCGGGCGCGGTGGCTCACGCCTGTAATCCCAGCACTTTGGGAGGCTGAGGCAGGTGGATCACGAGGTCAGGAGATCGAGACCATCCTGGCTAACACGCTGAAACCCCGTCTCTACTAAAAAATACAAAAAAAAAAAAAAAAATTTAGCCAGGCGTGGTGGCGGGCGCCTGTAGTCCCAGCTACTCGGGAGGCTGAGGCAGGAGAATGGCGTGAACCCGGGAGGCGGAGCTTGCAGTGAGCTGAGATGGCGCCACTGCACTCCAGCCTGGGCGACAGAGCGAGACTCCGTCTCAAAAAAAAAAAAAAAAAAGCAGAATCAAATCCCTTCCAATCAGTCAGTCTTGAAGAGTTCTCCAGGATTTCCAAAATGCCAAGATTTCCCACTCTGAAAGTTTACTCTCTCCAAGGTAACAGACCTTAACAGCATCCTTAGTGTTGCTAAATTATACCAGAGGAAAAAAATTCTTTTTTGCTAAATCAGCTTTTGGTGTTCCTGTAATATTTTAGCTCTGTGCTTCCTGACAGCTAGGAGTCTAATTACCACTCTCCCATTCATCCATTCAGCAATCTTTGACTATCTTCAACCCAGTGAGGCTTACAGATTGATCCTTACTCCTCCTCCTCCTGCCTGCTTCATACAAAAGGACTTCATTCAGATCCAGAAACAATTTCCCATGTTTTTCATAAAGAATGCCAATCTTATAGCTAATAACCTTGCTTCACAAGTCTACAGTCCACGCTCTATGGTAAGTACTGACAATAGAAAGACGAATCAAACACACTTCCTGTTTATGAGGGGATACAAGGTCAGGTGTGGGAAACAGACATTTAAGCAACTGCTTTTCTGCACCATTTTAGGTAAGCTTCCAGTAAGAATAGGAGCAGCAAGAATTGGGATTCCAGGAGAAATTCAAAAATGTACAATTTTTCATTACACAAATATTTCAATTCAATATAATACGTTTACTTAGTGCCAACAGTGAGTTAGGCACTAGGCACACCTATCACCTGTCCATGAGGAGAGAGGCGACAGGAACTATGCATACCTGTCACCTGTCCATGAGGAGAAAGGTGACAGGCACTATGCGTAACAGTCACCTGTCCATGAGGAGAGAGGCGATGGGCACTATGCACACCTGTCACCTGTCCATGAGGAGAGAGGTGACAGGAACTATGCACAACTGTCACCAGTCCATGAGGAGAGAGGTGACAGGCACTATGCACAACTGTCACCTGTCCATGAGGAGAGAGGCGCCAGGCACTATGCATAACTGTCACCTGTCCATGAGGAGAGAGGCGACAGTAACTATGCACACCTGTCACCTGTCCACGAGGAGAGAGGCGACAGGCACTATGCATACCTATCACCTGTCCATGAGGAGAAAGGTGACAGGCACTATGCATAATGGTCACCTGTCCATGAGGAGAGAGGCGATGGGCATTATGCACACCTGTCACCGGTCCATGAGGAGAGAGGTGACAGGAACTATGCACAGCTGTCACCAGTCCATGAGGAGAGAGGCGACGGGCACTATGCACACCTGTCACCTGTCCATGAGGAGAGAGGCGACAGTAACTATGCATACCTGTCACCTGTCCATGAGGAGAGAGGCAACAGTAACTACACACACTTGTCACCTGTCCATGAGGAGAGAGGCGATAGGCACTATGGACACCTGTCACCTGTCCATGAGGAAAGAGGCGACAGGCACTATGCATAACTGTCACCTGTCCATGAGGAGAGAGGCAACAGGTATGCATAGTGCCTGATTCACTGGGGGCACTAAGTAAATGGATTACATTGAATTGAAGTATCCATGTAAGGAAAATTGTACATTGAACTTAAAGAAACGTGCAAATAAGTTTTACAGATAATTTACACCAGGAGTCAGCAAACATTTTCTAAAAAAGGGCCAGATAGTAAGTATTTTATGCTTTGTAGTCCAGATGGTCTCTGTTGCAACTACTAACTCTGCTTTGTAGTATGAAAGCACTGACAGACAATACATAAACTAATAAACATGTTATATTTCCATAAAACTTTGATTGCAAAAGCAGGCAGTAGGCTATAAGTGACCCATAGCCATAGTTTTCCACTCCAACTTTAATTATAAAAATTGAGATGACTCAAACATTTTCATGGATACCTCTGACATCTACCAATGTCTCTTCTCATTTTACTTCTTCTCCTCCTTGTGTGTGTGTGTGTGTGTCTGTGTGTGTGTGTGTGTGTGTGTGTGTGTGTGTGTGT